>NC_050071.1:81942963-82242963 GCF_009764565.3 Dermochelys coriacea
AGAAACTATAAAACCCGAACCACCAAAAAAGAAAATCAACTTTCTGCTGGTGGCATCTGACTTAGATGATCAATGGTGCAAGTAGGGTGGTACCCTCCAGTACTCAGTACCGGCAAGAGATTTTTAGCAGGTATGGGGTACCGGAAAGACTTGGGGCTAGCCACCCCATCTGGAAGGGGGGGCTGCACTCTGCTCCTTAAAGGAGCAGAACACGGCTAGGGAGAACATTAATTCTTTATATGGCTTTATCTGCACAATACATATGCTAACAAGCTTAAACAAAGGCTTTGTTTAAGTTCATTAGCATATGTATTGTGCTGTTACATTGGTCAGGAGTCCTCAAGTGGTGGGGACGAAAGATGTTAAAAAAGTGTTTTTGATTCTGTTTCTCCCCATTGGTCTGAATTATCCATGACATCCATACTGCATCACATCAAGTCCAAATCATTATCGGAATGCCTCCGCTTGCACTGACCAGATGATGTTTGGATTCTGTCATCCCAGTTCTGATGGGAATCAGGTGTTGTCCCCAGTCTACACAGAATTCTTCTTTGCTGTCAAACTAATCTAACATGCATTTTGTTAACTGGAAGTGGAGCAGTAAAAAAAGAAAACAAATGCCTCATTTTCCAGCTTTGAGTGTGAGAGAACTATAAGTGAAGATTATAATACCAGACACTGACAACCTTAAACCAGCCAGCTGCCTCAGGAATCTTCCAAGAACTTTGCTGAAAATATGTTCCTCATCTTAGCAATGGAGCTAAGATTTATCACACATCTGCCCACTTTTATTCAAATGAAGCTCCTTCTGAACTGACAGCTCAGGCATTGTCAGTTTCATCCAGAACAATTTACAAACTTGGAACCTAATCCTGTAAACCCTTAATATTTGATCAATCACATTGAATACAATGGGACTATCTGCATGACTATGGACCACTTTTGTGAGTTGGTAAAAGTTTCAAGAGTCTGTTCCTATAAAGGAAGTTGAATCCCCCATTGAAATGCAATGTTTGGGTGTAATATTATAAAGCAGTTTAGGATACAGTTCTACTTAAAATTTGTCTTTTAATAATTCATACGTATGCTGAAACAGCTCCTCATCCAACTTCCATATTCCATGTAAACAGACTGAATACTACATATTTTGGGGGAAAGTGAATAGATAAGCATGTTGATATTTATATATACAAAGGGGGGTATCAGAGGGGATGGGGAGAGCGTGGGGACCCTGTGCTGGGGGTGGGGAGGGGAGGAGTCACATGGAGGATCACATGGGGAGGTCAAGTGCCCTGCCGTGTGTCCCTCCCATGAGTGCAGTACTGGCAAGAATTGATTTTTACTTGCACCACTGCAGATGATGAAAATGAATATGTGTTGGTCCACACTGCTTTGGATCATTATTGAGCAGAAACTGTCATAGGCATCATGTCCTCTGGAATGATGGTTGAAGCATGAAGGAACATATGAATCTTTAGCGCATCTGGCACCTAAATATCTTGCGACACCGGCCACAACAATGCCATGTGAATGCCTGTTCTCACTTTCAGGTGATCTTATAAACAAGAAGCAGACAGCATTATCTCCTGTAAATGTAACCAAACTTGTCTGTCTGAGCGATTGGCTGAAGTAGGACTGAATGGACTTGTAGGCTCTAAAGTTTGACATTGTTTTATTTTTGAGTGCAGTTATTTTTGTACATAATTCTACATTTGTAAATTTATCTTTCATGATAAAGAAGCACTACAGTACCTGTATTAGGTGAATTGAAAAATACTATTTCTTTTGTTTTTTACAGTGCAAATATTTGTAAAGAAAAATAATAATATAAAGTGAGCATTGTACACTTTGTATTCTATGTTGTAGTTTAAATCAATATATTAGAAAATGTAGAAAACATCCAAAAATATTTAAAGAAATGGTATTCTATTATTGTTTAACAATGCGATTAATTGTGATTAGTTTTTTAATCGCACGATTAATCGTGATTAATTTTTTTAATTGCTTGGCAGCCCTAATTTTTAATGTTAACAGCTCCATAGAATTTAAAAGAGCATTCTATACCCTGCTAAGGAATTCTATAAAATGGTTCAAAAAAGCTCATTCTTTATTATATTCTATTGTATTTGGAGTGAATCCTATAGAACCCTATTACTTTTCTATAGAATCCTATTAGCTGAAGGGTCACCTTGTCTCCTCCATTAAAGCAGATGTTTCCATTGGGACTATTCTTATGCTTACAATTAAGCATCTGCTTAAGTGCTTTGCCATAATAACTCTACCTAAGATGCTTGCTGTAAGGGCTATAGATATTGAAATATGGCAATCCTAATCTGTGAGTGAAATCCTGGCACTACTGAAGTCAATGGCAAAACTCCCCATGATTTCAGCAGGGGCAGGATTTCACTCACAGTACCTAGCAGTAAATGCCACAGGTAATAAACATTAGTAGATGCACTACTAACTCTCCAGAATGCAGCATGATCAATGGAAAAAAGTAGATACATGCCAAAATCTATTAGTTTCAAAATCCATTAGATCTGCTGGGCATACTATATATGTCCCATACCCATCTCTTCCTCAGAGAACATTGCTCAAAAACAACCACACACTCACCATAGAGTGAAAGAGATGGTAGAGGTCTCCCTTAGGGAAAAGTCCTGTAGCATGCAATAGAAAATGATAGGATTTCTATAGGTTTTTTTTAACCTTTCTATAGCATTTAAGAGAATTATATCCATGCTATAAAATTCTATAAGAGGTTTAAAAAAATAAAAGCCTTTAAAAATTATTAAATTCTATAGGTTTTAGAGCAATTTCTATCGATGACTATTACATTTCTATAGAAGCTTATTGGTTTCATATCTGTTAAATTCCACAGTGCATTTCCATAGAAATAGGCTTTGGTTTTGGGTGCTCAGAAAGTAGGCACTGCTGCTGGTAGCAAATATTTGTGTAATTGGGCCCATGGAGCAATGTTTCAGTACAAAGTTTCCTACTTTATTCAGTAACATAGCAATAATTTTGCTAATTTCTCTGACTGTAAGCGTGTGGAACATAAACCATCTTGTGTCACCATTTCTGTCTGTTCCTGTGAGCTGTTGTCCTTTCTCTTGAATGTTGTTATGCAGCATTGTGCTAGGAGGACGTGACTGGGCACATGTGTGGTATAATGGGATGAGATGAAGTGGCAGGGAGCCTGAACAAGTGGATCACCTTCTTCTGCTGTGCCCACCGATACTGGAGATTTCCAACTCTGTGATTCTGATGTGTGACTCTCTAGTCAATTATATGTATATAAAAGTATGTTAATGCAATGCTTGGAGTACCATTTGTTAAAATGACAAAAAGTCAAGAAGTGAAAAGCTAAGTGCCTTGCATATGTGTATTTGTAACTTGCCCATGGTGCATATATATAACATTTCCATCTGATAGAGATGATGTTTGCAGTGTGTTGTAGCTGTGTTGGTCCCAGGATATGAGATACACAATGTGAGGAAGGTAATATCTTTTATTAGACCAACTTCCAATGGGGGAAGAGGCAAGCTTTTGAGCTTCACAGCGCTCTTCTTCAGGTCTGGAAAAGATAACCAGTGTGTCAATGCTGGGAGACAATGAAAAGTGCTTGTTCTTACTCTATACACCACATGTGTTTCTTAGCCAGACTGAGCATTTCCTATTAAAAGTAAAGGTTCAGTTATTGCCTGTCATTTTTGTAAGCTAAAGCTTTAATAAATAGTTATTTTAATATAATCTTTAGCATGTGCATATTTTAATCAAAATTTTTAAAAAATTAAATAGAATTGCCATGTGTGAGTGTTAAAAAACATACTTGCAATTGTTTCTATTTCCTACCTGCAAGGTATTCGAGAATCATCCTACATAGTTGTCCATAATTTTTAAACATGCAACATTAGATGGTGGTTTTGAGGAACTGCATTTAGAGATACTAACCAGGCCAGTAATACATATTAACTTTCTTCTTTGCTTTAATCATGGTGACCCACAAAGGCTCCGATCCATTCCACCAAAGAGGTAACAGGCTCTCTTTATTCACACCAATGTCAAAAGATGTATTTGTACTTGGGTCCCACATGTAGTTTCCAGTCATCTGATGAACTTCACAGTGGCGACCTAAAAAGGAAAAGAGTGTGTTTAGATTCTCACTCTTAGCACTTATCTGCCACTTTCTATTTCCACAGTACTGGAAAAACAATAGCTAATGAATCCTCACAATGCCCTGGTGAATTAGGCAAGATAATAATTATTCTTCCCATTTTACAGATGGGTAAATCGAGGCAGAGAGGTTAAAACTCTTGAAAATGGTGGCTTCTAATGCTGGGTGCCTCAGTTTTTGGGTCCCTAACATTTATACACATAGGGCCTGGGCTTTCAGAGATACTGTGAACCAGCAGCTCCCTTTGACCTTATTTGGAGCTATGGATATTCAACCTTTCTGAAAATCAAGTGATCAGGGACACTGAGGCCCCTTTACATTGAGGGCCCTTTACATTTACCCATTTTAATGCTCCCTTACACTGCCAGAATGGTGTAAAGGGGCCTAAGTATAAATGAGAATGAGGTTCTATAGTTGGGCACATAAAGTCAAGGCATCCACAATTAGAAGCCAGTTTAAAAATATCTGGCCCCATGATTTACCTAAGGCAACATGGTCAGTCGGCAGCGGAGCCAGGATTAAAACTCAAGAGCTTTCTTCCAGTTGGGATTGACTCCAATCCTAAATTCAGCCCTCTAAGCTATGGTACCCTGCTCCTATGGATCATTTCTGTCCTCCATGCCTATAATGTACCCCCTGCACTACTTAGCCCAGACAAACCACTCACTGTGGCTGTAGCAAACATGGATGCTAGGTGTTTGACTGCTTTGAGTCCTTCTGAAGTTGAGACCTCTGCCAAGTCTGAGACCTTTTTAAAGGCACACGCAGTCCAAATCCCCCAGAATACAAGGTGAAGGCAATGAAGTGGTTTGCGAACCGCATTAAAGTATTATTTAAAAAATAAAAATAAACAAAGGGCAGTTTGTGGAAAATTATATTTTCCTTGTGTTTGCTCTTGAGTGCAGCATCAGTGACATTCTCTCCAGTACAATATTTAAAACATCATGGTTTGTTCAACTGTTTAGAATAAGGTCTACAGCTGGAAAAACAAAGACAGCCTCAGGCCTGGTCTACGCTGCGGGGTGGGGGGAATCGATCTAAGATATGCAACTTCAGCTATGAGAATAGTGTAGCTGAAGTCGACGTATCTTAGATCGACTTAGAATCACTTACTTCACGTCCTCGCAGTGCGGGATCAATGGCCACCGCTCCCCCATTGACTCCGCTTCCGCCTCTCGCCCTAGTGGAGTTCCGGAGTCGACAGCAGAGCGATCGGGGATCAATTTATTGTGTCTACACTACACATCATAAATCGATCCCCGATAGATCAATCACTACCCGCTGATCTGGCAGGTAGTGTAGACATGGCCTCAGTGACAGTAAGAAGAAAGGCTTCAAGTTTGGTATTTATTTTCCAATACAGGGCTGCATTCTGCCACGCTTACTCAGCCTGAGTAGTGCCTTGCTATACAAACAGCTCTGATAAGCTCACTGGGACTACTCTGGTAGCAAGGTACTACTCAGCATGCACAAAGATAGCAGAATCAGAACCATTATTATATATTCCATAAGAGTAAATAGTGCTTTACCAACATAGGGGAAGAATGGGTCCCTGCCTTGGCTCAAAAGCCCTTGCAATCTAATTGAGAGAGAGAGAGAGAGAGAATATGGTACAGATCATAGGTGCTGAAACTAGGAGCGCTGGGGGAGCTGCTGCACCCTCTGGTTTGAAGTGGTTTCCATCATATTGAGGATTTACAATTTGATGCAATGGCTTTTAGAACCCCCACTAAATAAATTGCTCCAGCACCCTAGTATAGACATACAAGTAGGCACAGTGAGCCCTGAAAAGGGGGAAAGAGTGGGAGCCACATTTTTACAGGGGTCTCAATCCAGCTTTCTGTCTTCCTAGCCACAATCTTGGAGGTTGAAAAATTTGGCACCTGAAGACTAACTGGAAGAAGTGAGTTTTAAGAAAGAATTTGAGGGAGGTTGCTTGGTATGTGGTTGGCCAGAAGCTGTTTTGATGTTAAGAATAGATGTTTTTGGTTCCCTGGAGATTTTTCAGTGTCCGTGTTTATCTACAGATAATGGTTGAGTTTACACTTCTCTTGTGTCTTGCAAAGTTACCCTTTGCAGCAATGCTGAATGAGACTCTTAACATCTATTGACAGTAATATGCAATTTTTCCATTATTAACTATATTGACATCTCAGTTGATGCCAGCACTGATATTAAAAATAAATCATGTTTACTGCATATATAATTCTCTGCTTAGACCTAAACTGTAGCCACGCTAAGGTCAAAGGAGCATATGAAATACAGGTGTTAAATCTGTACAGAGCTATACAGTTACATAGGGCCCTTGTGAATGTGGCTTACACTTTAGTGGAGTGATGTCATGGAGCCTGCACTTCTGTTTGTCATACACATCTCTCCTGTATTTGCTGGGTATTTGTAATATTTGCACATGGAGGAGACTCATAGATATTAAGGTCAGAAGGGACCATTATGATCATCTAGTCTGCACAATGCAGGCCACAGAATCTCACCCACCCACTCCTGCAATAAACCTCTCACCTATGTTTGAGCTATTGAAGTCCTCAAATCATGGTTTAAAGACTTCAAGGAGCAGAGAATCCTCCAGCAAGTGACCCGTGCCCCATGCTACAGAGGAAGGCGAAAAAACCCCAGGACCTCTTCCAATCTGCCCTGGAGGAAAATTCCTTCCTGACGATGGGGCCCACATCCTTATTCCACATTCATATCCACCGGAAGCTTTGTGCACCTTTAAGACAAACTGCCTTGTACGAAGACTGCCAGTTACAGCCTCAGTTCCATGGAAGTCAGGGGATGAAGTTGGCTTTCAGTTGATTTCTAATATATAAGATGCAGTGAGATGTTCAGAACCCTTTAACACAGAAAATACATTCCTTGTGCGTGATTACCAAGACACGTGTTTTGACAAAATCCCTCCCAATGGGGAAGTGTTGCTTGATGGATGGTGCAAAAGAAAAGCAAAAATAATGGGATGTAACAGTCACAGAGATGTTCAAATCAGCATCGTTTCACCTGAAGTCCTTGTGACACTGTCTGACAAGCATCCACTGGAGAGCAGTTTACAGTGTTTTGCCAGACAAGCTCAGTATCGGTTTTGACAGACGTTTGTTGTAAATTTACCATACAACAAAAGAAACTAGTTTCACCTATTTCTTGATGGGTGTCTGAAATTTCCATGCATTACCAGAAGATAGCATCGTGTACTTTAAGAGTTAATCACAAGCTTGGCTTTTTTAAAAGGCAATGTTCAAGATTAAGTTGCCCTGAAAGTTCATGATTTACGCATCTTAAAAAAACAACAACTGATGTACGTGTGAGACACTTTCATCATTAGCCTGTGAGTCAGAGATATGGCAAGGATCAAGATAACAGGTTTTGATTATTGTGAGAACAAGTGTAGCAGTTTCAACTAAAACAACCTCAACATTATTTTTAAAATGAGATCTTTTGAGTGGAGGACTTCATTTCATTTGAGTATATATGGTCTTGAGAAGGATTTTTTTAATCACTTTCTCAGCTATACATTGATTGAATTAATGACACAAGCTATTTCTCTCCCTGCACTGAACTCTGCCCTTCTCCCCCACCCCCACCCTATCCCAAGTGGAAAAGTAGCATGTGGTTTATTTTTAATTTTAAGAATTTTTTAATTTCAAAAAATTCCTCTTTTGAAGCAACACCTGTCGGAACTCCCAAGCAGTTGCACACCCAGCGTGATACAGAATAGTTGCACTGCAGTGTCGTGTCTCTGGAAGAGTTATTCTGGGAATAGCAACACAGGCACAGCCATGGAATGGGCCCAGGCTTGTGAGCTGCTGCGTGAAGGGGCAATATTTCAGTAGCATTTCAAAGTGTCATAGCTGTGACATGAGGCACCCCTGGTGAATGCTTTGTTCCATATACATCCAGTAGTGTGCAACTGGTTAAATGTTTTATGGCATCCTTCCATTCTATTTCCTTTTAATGCACCTTCTGCCTGACCTCTCCTGCTGTGCATAAAGCCAAAGTACTGTTGCCTTTCTTGTGGCCTGAGGGTCAGCCCATCTTCAGAGCTTGATGGGTTGTTTCCGTTAGGAACTGAAAGTGATTATAGTCATTTCTTGGATGTAATCCTGTTTATTTATAAAGAATTTACACAAAGTCCTGTTTCTTAAATGTGGTAGGAACAGACAGGAGCTATTTTCTTTGCTCCTAATTCAAATTCAGCCCAAAAGAAGCTCGCTCTCTTGGCTTCCTCTCAGGGATCACCAGTGCTTCTATGGTGGTCTCCTGGCTGCTTTTCTGTTTTGGGCTTTCTCCTTCTGACACACACACACAGACATGCAGCTACAATCCAATCTGTTCCCAGTCTCTGCATTTGTCCTCAGTTCTAGCCACTGGCCTTAAGGCTCAGCTTCTACTTCAACCATTCCATGCTGATCCGTGACTTGGGCAGTGGATTCTATTGTTTCAGCTATCACTAAACCAGGAGGCATTTAATTGCTCCATTTAGGCTGAATGAAAGGCAGCTAACATGCCCATCAGCTTCACTGAGGTCTGTGATTGCCCATAGGTCAAAGACACACTTATTGCTATCTACAAACACCCTCCATTATAACAGTAGAAACAGCCTTTGTATGGGGAAACTATGCATAGGGTTGGGGGAAGAAATCCATCCCCTTCCCTGGTCTGTCTTCAACTCCCTTGTGGGACTGTGCAGAGTCTGCATGAAGTCCATCCCTGGTGCATACCAATCTCACTCTTTGTAGTAGAATAGTGTGGCAATTCTGACTCCTGAAGTTTGTGCCGCTGGGTGCTCATCCCCCTAAGTAAATTTTGTGCTTGTGAGTGGTGCCAGCCTGAAAGCTCTAGAGAGTTAACACTTCTGTTTATCCACAGAACAGTCATAATACCAACAGCAGCAGCACAAACTTCCTGATATCATTCCACCCCTGTACTACCCTGCATAGGAGCAACCACTTCCGGGACTAGGAAGAGTAGTTCAGTCTCCAGCTCCATTCAGGCCTGGCCTGCGGTGGAAGCTTGTAGCCAGATTGTCTATTTGTGTCATTTGCAATCACTTTCTGTGTAATAACAGGTTTCAGAGTAGCAGCCATGTTAGTCTGTATTCGCAAAAAGAAAAGGAGTACTTGTGGCACCTTAGAGACTAACAAATTTATTAGAGCGTAAGCTTTCGATCCGATGAAGTGAGCTGTACCTCACGAAAGCTTATGCTCTAATAAATTTGTTAGTCTCTAAGGTGCCACAAGTACTCCTTTTCTTTTTGCGAATACAGACTAACACGGCTGCTACTCTGAAACCTGTTATTTTTCTTTTCTTTTTTCTGTGTAATATAATCTCTTCACTGGGAACAGGACTGAGGTTACCAAAGAGACTTCATATAACAATGACCTTCAGCCTCCATGGATTTGGATTGGATTTGAACCCACGACTTAGGGGTTTAAGGTTCAATATACTATTGCTGTCAGTTTATCCACCTATCTAGTAGGTAGAATAATACTGTCCTAACAGGGTTGCTGTGAGGTTTAATTAATTGTTTGTTAAAGAGAGAACAGAGAATTATTCAGATCAGTGAGAAGCTCATATTGCTGTAGATTCCATTTATTTTCTTTTAACTGCAAGCTCAACTAGGCCATAGGACATCAGTTTTCTCAAGGCTCCCATCACATTTTATAAAGGAACTTTGTATTCTGCAAAAATCTGCAGAATGAGCTGGACTCTGCAGAGTTTCCACATACAATCATAGGACTGGAAGGAACCTCGAGAGGTCATCTAATCCAGTCCTCTGCACTCATGACAGGACTAAGTATTGTTTAGCCCATCCCCGACAGGTGTTTGTCTAACCTGGTCTTAAAAGTCTCCTATGATGGAGATTCCACAACCTCACTAGGCAGGTTTTTCCTAATGTCCAACCTAAAACCCCTTTGCTGCAATTTAAAAACATGCAGATGTTCATGCTCTTACAATAACAAACTATTACAATACACCCATAATGGGTGATGGTGGGGGGACTAAAATTTCAAACTTGCAATACATTTTATTATAAGGAGTAAGCACAAAAGATCATTTAAAATATTTTTCAGATTCATAGATTTTAAGGCCCAAAGTGACCCTTAGATCACCTAGTGTTTCCTCCTGCTTAAACCAAGCCTTAAGTAGAGCCCTGCAGATCTCCAGATATCCGTTTTATATCTGCAGACCATGGTTGTGGATCGCGGCTCAGATGTGGATACAAGTTTTGTATCTGTGCAGGGCTCTAGCCATAAGATTTCACCTGTTACCCTGAATAGAGTTCAATAACTTGTTTGACTGATGTATTTTTTTCAGAAAGGCTCCAGTTGTGAGCTAAAGACATCAAAAGATGGAGAATCCTTCATCTCCCTTGGTAGTTTGTGCCAGTGGTTAACCACCATTAGCTCTGTAAAAATGTATGCCTTATTTCTAATTTGATTTTTGTGTGGCTTTAACCTCCAGCCACTTATTTTTGTTATGTCTTTCTCACTAGATTAAAGAGCCATTTAGCTCCTGGTACTTTCTCCCTGTGAAGGTGCATGGTAATCAAGTCCCCTCTTGTATTTAATTTTGAAAAGCTAAACAGATTAAGCTCTTTAAGTCTTCTATTGTAAGGCATTTTCTCAAGCCAAAGAAAAAAAACTGTGGTGATCTTTTTAACAACTGGTACCTGGCAAAATTACATCACATGCTTTTAGATGGCTACCAAAATAACATGCTGTATTCTTGCTATCACTGTTGTTGCATCCCTATATAATTAAACATTAACTGGATAATCTTAAGAGAAGCAACAGGGCAAAAGGCAGATACCATATACAAATATCAGTAAGATAAAGTGACTGTAATGGCAGTACAAAAACATCCCTTTGCCAAGCAACAGAAAAAACAGAGGAGATAATTCCTAAGAATACAGCGGCTACAACACACTTTGAGAAGGTTGTCAGCAAAAGCATTTGCATGTTTACTTGCTACAGCTAATTTAGGATGCTACATTTATTTTCTGTATTTAGTTCTCCTCCAAGCACCTTTCCTCCACTGGCTCTAGGCACTTTTGCCAACAGCAAAATATACTGACCCAAAGGATGAAATTTAAAAAATAAACAATCAACTGCCCCAAACAGCACTACAAAATCACTACCCTTGCTCATTCAATAGCCACCTGGATTCATGGGCTATACCCAAGATCAATACATAGTTCAAGTTGTTCCAATAATGAGGCTACTGACACAAAACCTGATCTGGCTCCCATTAAAATCTATTTCATTGACTTCAATGTGTGTTGGGTCAGGTCATTACTAAGTAGCACTTAACATAGAAAACAAACTGGTCTTCCAGTTTGTTTCTGGGTGGAGTTTAAGATGTTGGCTTTGACCTGTAAAGCCTTGAACTACCTCAGAAAATGTATGATGCCACTGTCATTGCAGTTGTAGGAGGGACATGAGCTAACAGCCTCCTATTTCTTTTAGGAGGCTTTGACTGTGTAAGTCACTTCCCCCACTTGTCTAACAAAGTGCTGATTAGTTTATGTTTAGGATATGCTTCAAGCCTCAGTTAATTTCTCAGGATTCTCTTGAGGGGTGTAATATGTTTAGATGCCGGAGGGAAGGTCATGAGTCTGAGTTTCACCTCTTGTGATGGTCCTCGCTCAGTGGTTAGTTGGTAGGGTGGCATTACCTAATGGTCAGGGCTTAGACCCATGACTTGCAGAGGGGTCGTTGGTAAGGGCTTTGGGCCTTTTGAAGGCTAGCAGTGCTCTGAAAGCCAGGGGATGCGTAAGGCTGCCCTCCCTGAGCCACCTTCTATTACCCCTGGTGATTGTCTCAAAATCGCCGTCTGGGTTAAGACGGCGTGAAGGATGTCCGTGCATGCACAAGGCAGCCTCTGGCAGCTGTGTGTAGTGCAGTACCTCTCTTGGGCAGCAACTGTCTCCTCCTGTGGTATGACCCACTCTCCTAGGTCACATCAGTCCTAGGGCTTTCCCCTGCTGGGGTAGCACAAACAAAATAAAGAGGATTAACAAAGACTGGAGTCTGTATGAGAGAGGGGAATGCTTCCATCTCAGGCTGTCTCTGTCTCTGTAGGAGGTCCTCCCTTCCCTCAGAGGGAGGACCTATGGGCAGTTGTCTTTGGGAGAGATTCTGCCTTTCCCTCAGCTCTTCTCCATTGGAGCTGATCCTCTCTTCCCTGGTCTGCCCCCAAATGAGCTGCTCCCCTTCCTTTTAACGCCTCCAGTTGGTGCACTTCCTACAGGTGTGGAGGAGTGGGGCTGGCTGAGCCCAGAGCAGTTCCTTAATCCCTGGTTGACCAGTGTGGGATTTGTATACCCATCACACTTCTATTTGATGATAAAAGTACCATTTCTCCATCTGAAAGGAATGATGCATTTCTCACCAAGCCCAGATGAAACTTAGAGCTGGTCTACACTAGAAAATTAGATTGACCCACCTATGTTGCTCAGGGTTGTGAAAAATCGCCCCCCTCCCTGCCAAGTGATGTGCTTAACTGACCTAAGTCCCCGTGTAGACAGCATGAAATTCTTGCTTCAACCTAGCTACTGTCTTTTGGAGAGGTGGTTTTATTACAATGATGGGAGAACCATGCTGCAGCTGTGCCACTGTAGAGTTTTAAGTGTAAACAGACCCAAACTGTTTTTGCCAGAGGTGATAATAGATACCCGTTTGCAGTATTGTAGCCATGTCAGTCCCAGGATATTAGAGGGACAAGGTTGTGAGGTAATATCTTTTATTGGACCAACTTCTGTTGGTGAACAGGACAAGCTTTTGAGCTTATACAGAGGTCTTCTTCAGGTAAGATACCTGAGCAGCAATGGATCTATGAACACTCCCAAATTGCTAACCTAAGAGACAAATCAGTGGTGCACCCTTTCATTAAGGGATGCTGATATAATCTCTGCCATCTCTTTCTGTTGCATTTCCCAAACTACCAGTATTTCCTTGGTCTTGTTTAGACTGAGTCTCAGCCAGCTGGTCCGCATCCAATCTCCAGTTTCAGTCAGGCACTGGGTAAGCCACCCCATTGCATCGGGCAGGTCAGATGAAATGGAGCCAGAGCTGGGTATAGTAATCAACGTATTGAAGATACCATAGTATATCGATGCAGTGTCCTAATCAGACACACACACTATATAGAAATATAAAAAAGGAGAAACCTAGGGTTCCTCATATGAGAAGGCAGAAAAGCAGTTGCCCAAAGCTAGCCTCTGGATCTCTCTCAAACAAAGGAACGAGTCACTCAAGCAATCCTTTGTGGCTTTCTTTTAGATTTGCATAAAGGTTTCCCTGCAGCTGGGGTGAAGTCGGTACAGTACATGCTTTCTTCTGAGTCCCTTACCATGCAGATAGAATAAAAGGAAACACCAGGGAATAATACAGTCACAGTGTAATGGAGGGCATAGATCCCATCCCGTGGGGGGCAGGGAAAGAGTTAAAGCTCTCTGTCTGAACAGCTGCTAACCCTTAATGCAGGGTTTTCCAGGGAGCTAAGCCAGGAGGGACATGTGGTGGGGTTCAACCTAAGGAAGTTTCTAAATTCCAAAGTGGACTATCAGAGGAATGTGCTCTGGAGAGTATGGCAGTCTAATCTAGACTACTTTAAGACCCAGGGGCAAAATCCTGGCCCTATTGAAGTAATTGGCAAAACTCCTGTCTTCAATGGTCACAAGATTTCACTTCAGACCTTCCCCATATGAAGGAGAGAACAGGCTAAAGTAAGTCTCTTTTTTAGTAAGGGTTTGCACTTTGGCTGCACATCGCTGATTTTTTATTTAGAAAACTGGGCTGATATAAGTTCTGTCACCGCTATTTACTTGCTTGTTTTGTTTTGTGCTTTGGTCTCTCTGACCTGCAAAAGTTAAGCCTAACCCAACAGGTCTGTCATTTCTACAGCAACAAAAGATAAATGTCGTCTGTTTAGCAATAGGAGTGGGTAGAGTGGTTCAGATAAAGCTTGGGCTGGTGCTTATTCCTCAGTCTGAAGTTAACTTGATTTTTTTACAATTTCATTATAAAAAGTTCAGTAAAATGTATGTATAAAAGAAGCCCTGCAAGTACCTCTGCACTTTTTAGTTTCTTGTGGTATTTCTGCTTTCTGACATAGCTGACACTATGGAGACCCACTGGAATGTCTTTATTGTTACTTATCACTTGTATTATAATAGTGCCTAGAATCCCGAGTAAAACTGGGAGCGATTGTTCTAGGGATTGTACACATGCATAGTGAGACATATCTCCTGTCCTATTGCAGTCTAAATAGGCAAAACTAACAAAGGTTGGGAGGGGAAACAAAGACACAGAGAACAGAAGTACTTTTGGCACCTTAGAGACTAACCAATTTATTTGAGCATAAGCTTTCGTGGGCTATAGCCCTCTTCATCAGATGCATAGAATGGAACATATAGTAAAAAGATATACATACATACAGAGATCATGAAAAGGTGGAAGTTGCCAGACCAACTCTAAGAGGCTAATTAATTAAGATGAGCTATTATCAGCAGGAGAAAAAACCCTTTTGTAGTGATAATCAAGATGGCCCATTTCAGACAGTTGACAAGAAGCTGTGAGGATACTTAACATGGGGAAATAGATACCATTAACTTGGGCTTGAATAGAGACTGGGAGTGGCTGGGTCATTACACAAATTGAATCTATTTCCCCATGCTAAGTATCTTCACACCTTCTTGTCAACTGTCTGAAATGGGCCATCTTGATTATCACTACACCTTCTTGTCAACTGTCTGAAATGGGTCATCTTGATTATCACTACAAAAGGGTTTTTTCTCCTGCTGATAATAGCTCATCTTAATTAATTAGCCTCTTAGAGTTGGTCTGGCAACTTCCACCTTTTCATGTTCTCTGTATGTATATATATCTTCTTACTATATGTTCCATTCTATGCATCTGATGAAGTGGGCTGTAACCCACGAAAGCTTATGCTCAAATAAATTTGTTAGTCTCTAAGGTGCCACAAGTACTCCTGTTCTTTTTGCAGATACAGACTAACACGGCTGCTACTCTGAAAGACAGAGAGAATCCATTTGCCAAGTTCACACACCAGTCTGGGAATCGAAAGCAGTTCTTGTGACTCCCAGTCCAATATCCTAACCACTAGAGTACACTGCCTCTCCAGTTCTTGCTAGAGAGCCATTTTGCTCACTGTTTCTAGGTCCTGGAGAACTTGGTCTGAAGCACTGGAATTCCTAGATATTTAGGAAACAAACCTAAAAACTTGAGATGGACCCAGAATTGGGCCTTGCCATTCCCAATTGATGGGAAGTTCAGATCTTGATACAAATGGTGCTGGTCTGATTTTGACATGCATTCCCAATGAGCAAGTGCAAATCAGGGATTTGCTTAAGTGCATCTAACAGTGCATGTGCAAAGTGAGCAGACATTTGTGTTGCCTACAATGTTATAAAAATGAGCAGTGGGCCTCAGGTCTCTCTAACAGAACAAAGCAATCTGGAATACTGAATCTGAAAACCACCTCACCTCTCCCAGCCTGGGGATGTTTGGATTCAGAGCTCTATTACACAGGCCAATCCCTATGCTGCACCCTTTGGAGGTTTGCCTAGAACCAGTTGGACTAGCAAGTACCTATTTTTATAAACTGTGCTTGATATATCTCCCAATATCCCATGATCTTCGCCAGAGAAGGGAAATATTCAGTCTGGCATCACTACTTAGTTCAAAATGACAGAATAAAGGGAATAATGCAGGATAATCTGACATCATCATATTATTATTATTTATTACTACTACTATATTCTTTCATTTGCATAGCACCAACAGAGTGCTAGGATCTTCACAGTCAGGTGTACAAACATCACTACAGTTTCACTCAATCAAAAAGTAAAAAAAGAAAATTGATTCAATTGTACTGTGTAAACAGGTTTAGAAAAATTCTACAGCTCTTTGCTCCAAACTCTCTCCTCAGTGCAGATCAGTGTGAATCATATTGGGCACTGTCATGCTCCTATTGCCACTGATTAGAGAAGTGAGGGTGTAGGCCTGTAAAATCAGAGCCATCATATTCGCTGGTCTAAAGCATTTCTCATGGTGTTGCTGCTTTATACAACATCAATCTTATTGGGCTGTAGGCATGTCAAAGTGAATGGTGTCTCCTGAAGGCCCCATGTTCTGCCTGTCAGTTACAGCACCTGCTGCTCTACTTTACCACCAGATGCCATTGGGCCTGCATCTTACTGAAGTCCGGAAGGACCTCAAAGGTGATGCTAGTGTTAATTCTTTCATTACTTGTCTGAAACTACTGAGAACATTCAGTAGGATGCCAAAGGAAGCACAAAAAGAGAGCTGCTGTGGATGATGTGTCCTGCCATCTGTGGGGCCCCAGGCAAAAATGACACCTCAAGATGTGAACAGACAATGTGTGGCCCCAGAAGAGCTTATTAATGAAGATTTTACAATACTGTTATGATCCTCCAAATCAAGCTGAGCTATAGGAGAGATTTCACTGGCCTAGGATATACATAAATGTGCAGTACTGGTGGAAATCTTATGTCAAATGGAAAGAAAGCTCAGTACATGCTTTGATTTCTAAGGAGGATCCATTTGACCATGTAGCAGGGGATGTCATGAACCCTTACACTAGTATATTAATGATTATAATGCCTCTTGGTCTAAAGTCTATATTTTATGAGGATCTAATGGATGCCTCTACTAAATGGTATGTAGACCATTGAACTGATTAGAAAGTATATGAACTTTTTACCCAGTCTTCCAGTGGTGAATGGTTACTATACTTTTACCTCTGGATATATAAATACCTAGAGATATTGGTGTCCAGCTACTGCTAGTGCTACTATTAGTTGGTAACAGGCACATTCTTAGAAGTACCATAAATAGACAGATGTGCAATACAAGGTTTTAGTTACCAGATGAGCAAAAAGCTCTATGCTTCAATTTGTGGCATATGAACTTATCTCTAGAGTTGTACAAACGTTTTCTGTTTTCCATTCTGGGGACATTTTTTCAGTAAAAACAAACCCAAATGTTCACAACGTTTTTGAGAGCCAAAGGGAAATATTTGGCACTCAGAACCATACCATCTCAGATTGGTGGATGTACAACATGAGGCGTGTACTTTATAGAATGCCTGGGTCAACAAAATTAAGACCTCCCAAGACTTGGGAAGCCTCCCCAACTCCCATGGATAGCATTCCACCACCTCCTCAGGCCTTGCCTTGATAATGTTGTAAGACTATGGGTATGTTGACACTACAATCAGGAAGAATGAGTGACGCTGGTTTAGACACACTTGAGCAGTGTAGTCTCAGCAGCATGGGAAGCGCCATAGGTAAGCTGCTTGCATATGTACCTAGGGTTCTGGGCAGGGTTGTATTTGGGCCGGGGGGAGGGTAGCTTGTGCCACTGCCTTACAGCCACTAGGTCACAACTAGCTGGCTGTGGTGTAATCATATCCATAGATTCTCCGGTATGGTAACCAGCCCATATGTAGTGGTGCTGCAAAACCAGCTACAGTATGTGATTCACAGTATGCCATTTGAAATTTAACAGTACCTCACTCAAGAAGGGAGGAAACTGTCAATTTTAAAATCATATGTCATAAACAAACACGTTAATGCTGTTGCTAATAATGCCTTTGATTGTCAAAAGAGAAGGAAAAAACTTTAACATTCAAACTATTTGTCACTATGCTCTTTTTTCACTTTTTCCATGGCTCTCAGCATGGACAAAGTAAATTAGTGAATTGCGTTTCATTTTGGTTTATAATTGATTTCACTCAGCTTCTATGTGCTTCAGTGTTTGTGTTTCAGGCACTGCATGGGTAATTTGTATATGTTTAAAAACATGTTTTCTTTAATAGTTCATTTGAGTTTTAAAATATGAAACATTCTCTTGGTCTTGTCTCTTACAGAAGCTTACTTTGGAACTAAATTTAGTCTCTTCTTTGACTAAGTTGTAGCCCAGGTAATTTTAGTTATGTAGCAAAAACCTGCACATGTTTCTATCATATGAGAAATATGATAGTCAGTATCCTCCAAGCATTCATTATTCTCCGTTAACATGAGGTTAATAATAATGCTGTTAGTAGGGCATTGAACCTTGCAATTATGAGTTTGAGTTAATACTTGCCTCTTCCTCAGACTTAGTGCTAACTATTTCTCCCAGCATCTAGGTACTGGGTTGGTTAACCCAGTAAGCAGGTGCTCATATCACAAAAAGCACCACCACATTTGGCAGAAATTGCCAACTTTCTTGTCATTAGAAGGGTCTGGTGATTGAGCGACAACGTTGCCCTTGGAAATGAGCACTCCATTTTGGAGCAAAATGGTATAAGGAAACGTGTGCTGCAGCTGCTAGGCCTGGACCTGGATAAATATTAGAATCCCCAATGACCTCTATATGCCACTTTCCCATAGCCCTACCATTCATTTCCATGTTTTAAATAAATCCATGTACTCTACTTGCAAAGATCTATCATTCTCAGCTGTACTTCTACACCTGGTGTAGTTATTTACACTAGTGCAGCATGGGTGTGAAATGCTGCTGTTCTGATTGGATAGTGTTTTCCAGCCACTTTACACTGGTGTTAATGATTTCACCAGGTGCAGGACAGTGGAGAATTGGGCCCTTGCCTCTACGCTGTGCAGAACTGTAGATAAACTCTGTAGGAAGCTATCACACAAGATATAGAAGAGTTCCAGACTCTTGGTGAATGATGACATCATGCCCTGACTAGACCTGAACGAATTTTTTCAGTTCAGTAATATATTTGCCAAAAAATGACCTGAAATGAAATTTCTTTCTGTTCAAAATCAGCTGATTTTCCCATCCCTCCCCCACAGTTTTTGGTTTGGCCATCAAACCAAATCCTAATTTATTTGCTCAGCTCTAGTCCTGATACTTCCCAGATTTGGTTGGGGAGGAGACAGTAGCTGAAGATAAACTCTCATCTTTACTCTCAGAACAATGAAGTTAAAACAGTAAGTGTCAAGTGCCATTTGGGGTTTGGATTTTGCCATTATTCACTACACTCTATGCTAATAGCTGCTCTAATAACTAGCTGCCAAGAATTGTATCCCCACCCTGCCTTCATATGCATTAATCTCCATCCCCCATTCTTTTAGTGTTGTTTGTGTTTAATATGCTAATATAGAACATATTTTCCATTCTTGTAATAACTGTGATATCTGTTGAAGCCATAACTGAGGAAAGTCCCATTTTTAGAACTAACAGCAAGGCTTAGATGTTGAATCACAGCTTTTGTGTTTCATCTCAGACCATGTTTTGTCCTTCGTGATTCACAAAGGAGGAGGCTATATCTTTTAATCACTGGCTGTTTAAATTCTGAGAATCTGTCCTATCAAGCAGGATAACTTTTACAGCAAGTGACAAATATGTAAGAGTATCTGGGTATGCAATGTGTATGATGCAAATCAAGGAAGGACTGCATGGGTAAGAGAGCAGAGGGTATGTTTTACTGGAAGGGAGACTCAGAAGTACTACTAATAAACATGGAATAATTGGCTTGAATATGCCCTATTTCATCATTAAAGAAGACAGGTGCAATATAAGGGTAAGATTCTGTAAATAGGGTATACACATCAAGCCACCAAGCTGTGCATTTTGGCCTTCTCTTTGTAGATGATACCAGACGGTGTCATTACTGTGTTATGGAACCATGATATAGCCATGTAAAGATCAAGGAACTGATCCTGTTTCCATACTGAGAGCCATGAAGTAGGCAAGTCAGGAGAAGGTGTCAGAGTTGGGATCCTTCTCCTATGAAGTGGTATGCAGGAAGACCACTGACTTAATTAAATGCTTTATAAAATGGTTTGAGAGGCCTAACAAATGAAAAGTTCTATATTAAAGCATTTTGTATTTCAGTATATCCAAAATAACTTGGGTTTCATGGGACCTTGCAGCTTTCTACCAACCATTTCAGATCAAAATCTTTCAATTGTCTATAAACTCCACTATATTACCACCTCCTACTCCAGCAATTTTTCACCAGCTGCATAAGTAGGAATGCCCCTCTCCTGTTCATGGAAGCCAAAAGAAATATATTTTTTGGAAAGTAATGTTTTAGAGCAAACTGGTTTGCTGACTTGTTCTAAAACATGATGTGCCAAAAAAGACTATTTTTGTTGACAAAGTCTTAGAAAAATCCCCTTAATTTCCAGATGAGATATGACACTGCCCATCGATTATGTTTACTGGCTGTGGCTTCAGTTATAAAGGGCCTTGTGAGGTGCTGCATTCATTCAGCTGTTACTGATTTTGGGGATGCTCATTATGGAGTGATTTCAGAGTAGCAGCCGTGTTAGTCTGTATTCGCAAAAAGAAAAGGAGTACTTGTGGCACCTTAGAGACTAACAAATTTATTAGAGCATAAGCTTTCATGAGCTACAGCTCACTTCATCGGATGCATTTGGTGGAAAAAACAGAGGAGAGATTTATATACACACACACAGAGAACATGAAACAATGGGTTTATCATACACACTGTAAGGAGAGTGATCACTTAAGATAAGCCATCACCAGCGGGGGGGGGAGGGGGGGGAGGAAAACCTTTCACGGTGACAAGCAAGGTAGGCTAATTCCAGCAGTTAACAAGAATATCAGAGGAACAGTGGGGCGTGGGGTGGGAGGGAGAAATACCATGGGGAAATAGTTTTACTTTGTGTAATGACTCATCCATTCCCAGTCTCTATTCAAGCCTAAGTTAATTGTATCCAGTTTGCAAATTAATTCCAATTCAGCAGTCTCTCGTTGGAGTCTGTTTTTGAAGCTTTTTTGTATTATGTATTTTTTCATTATGGAGTGAGTGTCTCTTTATAGCCATCTTATTGTACACTCAGCACCTTGCAAAGAGTCTTTTAGCATCTCTGGACCCCAAAAGTTACTAGCTTGGGCAGCTTGTTCCAAGGAATGCTGCAATAACCGCTATGAAGTAAGAACTGGTAGCTGTAAGGGGTAATGGAGAGATAAGACATTCTATTTATTTTGGACAGAAACGTTTATGCATCAACAGGCCAAATCAGAGAGAGAGAGCAATATTAAGCCTTATAATCTGTGCGAAGATTCTCAAAAGAATAAACATCCAAGATGACTTTGTGATTTAACTCAAAGAAAAACACGTGGTACAATTGAATTAACCCTTAGAACACCTGAGTGCCCCAATTTTCTCCCCACTCCTCAGCTGCCAAGCCCATCTACAACCCACCAAAGCCCTCTCCACAAGTTTCCAGACTCACCTTCCAGAAGGTGCCCATCTCATCTTTATATACCTTGCCCCACTTCAGGATGAAAATTCTTCTGCTTCTCCCAGAAAAGTGCCCTAAACACATCTCCCTGGTGCTGAAATTTCCCTGATGCACCTTACTCTTTTGGGGACCTACCAGACTTGATTCACCTCCCAGCTGCCAGACTGTCCCCATTGCTCATCTGGGATCAAAATCTTCTGTAATGTTAAAAGAATTTTCAAAGCAACCAATTGTAACCTCATAAACAAATGATTAAGGCATCAGACGGCCAAACTGCAGCAGCTCAACTCTTTACAAAAAAAATCCTGCTTTGATGCAATTCTCCTTAGTAGGAGAAAATGGAGAGATGGAGGGGGTGCAAAATACAGGAAATATTTTGTCTGGTAAGTTGAGTTTCAAACAGTTGAATTTTATGTCAGTGGGTCATCAAGGGTAACATGAGGTGTCACAAGATTTCCATATCAAACTAGTTTCTTTGCCTACATATCAAATACATCCCACTGGCTGAAGCAATTATCAGTGTTGAGTGGTGGTCTCTTTAAACTAAACAGCATCTGTAGCACAGGCTTGTCTCAAAGTCAGAACACCACCATGCATTCCTGTTGTGTTCTGATGTTCAAACAACTCACTCATGCACCTTCACTATAGTGCTCGCACCGGTATTATCGATTGTCCTTGAACTTCCTGCTGTTGCATGAGACTGCAGTGTTCTGAAGGAGTGCAATGTGGCATTTCATAATTGGACCACACTTGAGGTGCAACGTGCATTTAATAAGCGGACCATATGTGAGGTGCAACGTGGCAGTTAATAACTGAACCACACTTGTGATGCAATATGCCCGTTAGTAACTTGATGACATCAGAGGCGTCACATGGCATTTTGCCTATGATTAGTTCTGTGTTACTAGATTTTTTTCCCCTGATCTCTGAATCACCTGGTATTTATGGGATTAAGACAGACAATGAATATTATTATTTATTATATTTTTCTGTAGTTTGATTTCCTTTCTTGTAATTATAGTATGTATATAAAGAAAGGGAAAAGGCTCCCAGCCCTGGATTTTGAAATTTTCTGTGACATTTAATTAGGTGTTCTTTGATATTTTGTTTCAGGTAAACTCGGAAGGCGGAGTTTAATAGGAAACAATACTTATTACTAAGAGTATTAATACTGAATGTTATTGTCTCTGAATGTCGAAAATCTAAGGATGAGAGATGCAGTTTATCCTTCACATTTTGTTCTGTTATGTGCTATAGATTCCTCTAACCCCTTTTTATATTTTATGTAGTGCCTGACCCCTGCCAAAGGCTCCATGGATTATACCAATTAATAGCTGAAAAGTTGGATTTTAGCCCAGTCACTAGATTCAGCTTTCATTTTCTAGCCCTCACTTTACCACTGTCTTAAACTGTGACCTTTGGCAATTTACAATCTCTTGGAAAATGTAGGCATTGCAGCTAGGTGCCCTGCTGCTCACTGGACTTCATGACCCTGAGTTAGGCATCCAGTTAGATGCCTGAAAAGGGTTTCACGTTAGCCAGCAAACTAAGTGGGAAGCCACCTAAGCTAGCCAATAGAAAATGCCTGTTTCTAACTCCTTGGGGAAGGAAGACACCTCCTACCACTTGGGATTCACAGCTGTGAAACCTCTCCTGGCGTGAACCAGCTCAGCCCTGTTTCACAAAAAATTGGCGGAGAAGATGCCAGCAACCTTTTTATAGACAATAACCCAGAGGTTAGAGCACTTACCTGACATTTTCAAATCCCTATTCTGCTTGGTTTGGAGCTGGGATTTGAACTGGGTCTTCCATCTCCCAGCTGAGGGGTCTAACCGCTGGGTCATGAGGTAGTGAGGGGGTAGATCTTGCTCAAGCTCTTGTGCCGAAACTGTTCCACTGCATATAAATAATTAAATATTCATTTGGCCAGAGAGAGAGAGAGAGTCAGAATGACCCTGAACAAGCTGCATTGGGACCAGCTGACAAAATAGGCAGGGGAAATGCCTAGTTTGAGAATCTTTCCAGATCTCAGGCATGAACTAGGTGCTGAGCAGCTTGGCAGGACTTAGGCCCCAGCTGCCCTTTTAAGTCTAACATTGAGGTGCCACCAGCATTCACAAACCCACCACTCAGCTGCAGCCTAGTGCTGTAGGTGTCTAAAGTCACCTAGGCCCATAAGTTTCTGCCGATGAGCATTCATACAGCCACCTAAGTCCCACTCAAGACTCTAGCCCTTTGGGGCTTAGTTCATACAGCTTTAAAATTAGTATAATTAAAAACTTCTTTGGTAGAAGCCATTGTCATCCCATAACTAGAAAACTGGACTGAGATTTGGGAAACCTGTGTTCTGTGCCCAGCTGTGCAACTGACCTGCTGTGTGAACTTGGGCAAGTCACTTAACCTCTCTGTTTACACTTCCCAACTTTTGCCTGTCTTACAATTGTAAGTTCTTCAGATATGGACTGTCTCTCACTCTGGGTGTACAGTGCGTAACACAATGGGCTCCAAACATGATTGGGGCATCTAGGAGTTCATATAGTCACAGAGTTTAAGGCCAGAAGGAACCACCAGATCATCCAGTCTGATATCCTATATATCACAGGCCACCACCACCACCCAGCACCTGCACACTAAACCCAACAATTAAAATGAGATTCAAGTATTACAGCAGACTAGACTATTACGTGTCACAGGCAGAGAATAGGAGGGACTGAGATGCAGCAGTGCCCAAGGGCCCTGCAATGGCAGGGAAATTATTAAGTGAGCTATACCCCGGTAATCCTGGCAGGTGACCCACCCCCACACATGGCAGAGGAAGGAGAATCTCCACACACACCTAAGGTCATTGCCAATCTGACTTGGGGGGAAATTCCTTCCTGACCCCATATATGGGGATTAGTTAGACCCTGGGCATGTGAGCAAGAACCATCCAGTCAAACATCTGAGAGAGAGAGAATGCTCAGTGCCATCTCAGAGCCCTGGCCCTCCCTGTCCAATAGCCCATCTCCAGCTGTGGCCATCTCTGATGCTTCAGAAGAAGGAGATTAAAAACCCTGGGTGGAAAATGCCTTCCTAACCCGTGCAGGTGGCCAGTTGAAACCCTGCAGCATGAGCTTTTAGGAACATACAACAGCCTAATAATAATATTATAATGATTAATAACAACAGGAATCTCAGACATTCCAGGGTTCTTAGGCTTAATGTTCATGAAGTGCTCTGAGGTTCACAGATGTAAGGCATTAAAAAAAATTCATTATTATAACACAGACCTTTTAGTGATTCTCCTTACTGTTGTTATTGTATGTTGCATATCAGCTGTGTTATATTTTTAACAAGCTCAATAAAATACATCTTGGAGAATAAAAGGTCATTGGGTGAGAAACTATCTTTTACTGGACCAACAGATTCTAAGGGATCATTCAAGATTTTGTGCTAATATGTGCTAACTACTTATGCTAAACTATCTGATACACCTTGTATTTAGCTGTGACATTCTGAGTAAATTTCCCAGCTGAGGAAGAGCTCTTTGTAAGCTCAAAACTTCTCTCTCAAGATTGGTCCAAATAAATGATATTACCTCACCCACCTTGTGTTTCTAATATCCTGGGACTGACATGACTACAACAACACTATATGTAAATATTAGGCTGTTGTGTAGTGTGTAGTTGATGTAGTCCTTCCTCTCTAGAGATAGATAGATTTTAGTAGTGACTATGAGTATAGTTTGTGAAGTTTTTGGATCCCTTTGCAATGAGAGGTGCTAAATACATAAGCTATCAGTATGGGGGTTCATACTACTGTTGGAGATGGTCCAAAAACAGAACTTTGGATCCCAATCCTAGAGAGAGGTATCAGGGATGGTCAGATTTGATCTCTGCATACAAATCTATCATTATGGTTTGGTGAAGATCGGCTTCGAGTCCAGCAGAGAGTACTGGCCTGGTCAGATGTGACTGACATTTCATGAGAACTTTCCCTCGGCAACAACCACTTCCTAACAGGAGGACCAAGTTACCAGATGGTGCTAGGAGAAAAAAGACGGGAAAGAAAAAAACTTGACATACATGATTAAAGTCAGGAGAGAACTAAACATCAGCTGACTCCTTGCTGACTGGAATTTTGTTAATTTACACTATGATGGGGCTAAGTGCTATATAAACTTCTAAACAAACACACGCACTGAAATGCAGCTACCTCTGAGATTAGAACATGGGAACTTTTTGGCAGGCCACAGTATAACAGTTTAGGACAAGCTGTGAAGAATACCGTGTTCAAATGATAAGAACACTGAGTTCTAAGAAGAAATTGTGATAAAATTCAAGTCCTCTTGCCTGAATAGTAATTTATGCCTAATAAGGTTGGGAGAATACTTTGGACTGAAATGCAAGCATGCCCCAGCCTGTGTCTTCAGAGTCTGCTAAATGTGAGTTGGAAATTAAGATGGAAAGCTCCACCTTTAACACTGTAGTGACAGATGCATAACTATACTGAGGTGTAGCATAACATGGAGTTGCAGCATCTTGACACATGTCATCCTTCCAGGCTGAGTTTGGGTTTTCCCTGTTCCCCAAACTTTGTGGTCATTAGCAGAAAATGAACTTCCTTGGGTTTGCCCAGCTCCCAAGTCTTGTTCTTGGCTTTTCTACTGACTCACTTAATTCCTGTCTTACAGGAGATTTATGAAGCTTAATTAATACTTAAAATTATTTTGTAATTGTAATGCTTTGAGATCCTTGGATGACACGTGACATTTAAATGTAATTACAACGGGACTCTGACAAGATTTTTGCTTTGCAAATTGTATTGTAGCTTTGAGCCACGGTGTGAGAACTGTAATGTAAAAGAACTAATATTCCTGTTTCATCATCTAAATTCTTTTACAAATGCTATGGAACCTCAAGAGCACATGTGAGATTTCTGTATGCAGAATCTTTGAAGTAGGACATGTTTCAAGCTCTTGTTGCCTGACCCTTTTAATAGTTAATAATCATTGCATTGATGGCTAGTTGATCAAAAGGTCATAAGGTTCTTGTCCCAAATCAGACTACACAGAATTAAAACCAACATCTTGTTGGAAGCCTCAGGGTGGATGGCAAGGAGGCTCACACTGAGGGCAAAATAAAGCCTTAGAGATTGTTATTAAAATGAGTAAAGCCAGAAGAGCTTCAAGCCCCATGAAAAAAGATAAGAATAGTACAGTACTGGGGATATCTGTGGTATCGTTTTTTGCATAAGCTCTTAGATTTTCATACTCCCATCCTTCCTTGAGTACCTAGTGGTGAGAGACAAAGGACCAGCCCCGTCTTTGGCATGGCATGGCAATGATTCCGATGTTGGGGGTGTGAGTTTTGTGCTCTTTAAAGTTTATACACATGTTAAAGGGGACCTTGCTGAATTTGTAACTATTGAGGAGTATGGAGAATACATTGCAAACACAATTACTGCTGCATTGTAATTTGTAGAAGTGGGAAAGGTCCCAGACCTAATCAAAGATGAAAAATTGTTAAATTAGTGCTGTATTGTCCAAAATGTTTTCAAAGGCATGGGAAGGAGCAATCCACAGGTTTGGACTCGTGCCAACACTTATCAAGGAGCAATGCGACAGATGGGATCTGTGACACCACACATGTTTTGCTAAAGACTATGCAGTAGCATGGTTGTCATAAATATAAAGGGAAGGCTAACCACCTCCTGGCCAGAGGAAAAAACCCTTTCACCTGTAAAGGGTTAAGAAGCTAAAGATAACCTCGCTAGCACCTGACCAAAATGACCAATGAGGAGACAAGATACTTTCAAAGCTGGAGGGGGGAGGGAAACAAAGGGTTCTCTCTGTCTGTGTGTTGCTTTTGCCAGGACCAGAGCAGGAATGCAGGTCAGAACTCCTGTAAAGGGCTAATAAGCAATCTAGGTAGATATGCATTAGATTCTGTTTTGTTTAAATGGCTGATAAAATAAGTTGTGCTGAATGGAATGTATATTCCTGTTTTTGTGTCTTTTTGTAACTTAAGGTTTTGCCTAGAGGGATTCTCTACATTTTGAATCTGATTACCCTGTAAGATATTTACCATCCTGATTTTACAGAGGTGATTCTTTTACTTTTTCTTCAATTAAAATTCTTCTTTTAAGAACCTGATTGCTTTTTCCTTGTTCTTAAGATCCAAGGGTTTGGGTCTGTGTTCACATATGCAAATTGGTGAGGATTTAATCAAGTCTTCCCCAGGAAAGAGGGGGTAGGGTTTGGGAGGATTTTGGGGGGAAAGACGTTTCCAAGCAAGCTCTTTCCCTGCTATATATTTGTTAAACGCTTGGTGGTGGCAGCAATAAAGTCCAAGGGCAAAAGGTAAAATAGTTTGTGCCTTGGGGAAGTTTTAACCTAAGCTGGTAAAAATAAACTTAGGGGGTTTTTCATGCAGGTCCCCACATCTGTACCCTAGAGTTCATAGTGGGGAAGGAACCTTGATGGTCCTTGTACGTCTCATTCATAGTCTTCTGGTGTGAGTCCAAACACTCACTCCCCCCTTAGATTTTGGGGAACTAAGGATATCTTGCTCAATGGCAGGAGCTGGAATTTAACAGTAAAAGGTCACCGCAGGGAACATGGAAGTGATCACCGCAAGATCTGTTTGAGCAAGGGGTGACAGGTGTACTTAGTGTCCCAAAATCTAAGGGGTGACTGTCACACTATTTATCTATGCCAAAGGTCACAGGCCTACTATACTTATGCTAATTTATACTAATTTGCTTAAACTAATGTCTTACAGGATATGGGCCTGTAGGTTTCTTGTGTTACAGCTGGATATAATGCAGGCTAAGCCAGCCCTATATGCTTCAGGGCTACGTACTCAAAGAGATGAACAGATTGTGGATTTCACTCCACCTGTATATAAAACCGATTTTTTGGGAGATGAGGGCAAAATCTGAAACTGAGGTCCCCAACCCTTCAAAAAACAAATTACCTCTAAATGGAGGTCCAGGAATCTGTTATGATGGAGGGGCAGCTGGGCCAAATTTGAGTAGTGGTGTGACCCTGTGCACCAGTCGCAGCACCACTTGGTTTGTGGCCCTCTTGAACAGGTATCAGGGCAAACTGCCCCTTTTGTCCCCACTAGGAGGTTCTGCCTATATAAACCTAATGGTTGTGATGGTAAAGCTTGACAGTGAGGGATAGCAATCACTTCTTGTGCACTTTTTGTTTTTGGGCCAATTTCAGGCAAAGTCTTTTTACAAATATGAAGTGCTGACATGATTTGTTTATATAGCAAGAAAATGATCCATGGTGCGGTTGCACTTTTATTCTTTATAAGGATGTTTACTTTGCAAAAGGGTTTTTCATGGGCTTGCCATGGGCAGTGATGAAAAGATGTGCATTTTCTAAGAAATGAGCATTGAAAAGGGGCATTTTCTTCCAAGCTGGGGAAGGAAGGGTTAAGTAATTTTGAAACAAACCAGGCAAAACTGATGTCAGCTTTTTGATTTATAGTGGCATCTATTTATTTCTAAACAAGCAGTAGATGAACTGCTAGGCATCGTATTGTTCTATGGTCAGACAAAGCCACTGCCTGGCTAGAAAAGAATTGACTTTTTTCTAGTTAGTCTGAAGGTCTTGTTTATTGAATAACTGGGGAGATATTCAAGTTTGAGAGTCTATTCCCTGCTTACAGTAATTCTTCATTTCTGATTGTTTAGCAGATGTTTAGTCTCCAAAGTAACTTTCCTAATGTACTTAGCTATTCTGCTACTGCATAACTGTCTAGCATCATACTGAGTTAAAAAGAAACTAATTTTAAAATATACTATGAAAACAGATTGAATGGGCATTTGTAATATCTTGATCACATTGCCTGCTTTGTAAGAACCCTTTCTTGGCATTCAGAAAATGGCAAGATGTAATGGGAATGAGCAAAAGCAAGAATCTTTACACTCTTTCATTTCTAATTGGATGCTTCATAGTCTTTTGCAAATACCGGGTCTTAGGGGAGAGTTAAACCAGAATTCAATAAATCCTCATAATCTAATGGCCAAAGCAGGATGTCAGTTTTATTTAAAGACCAGTTTAATGCAAAACTGTCTAGAGCAGCTCTGCTTTCTGAAAACAAGACATACTTTGGTCATCCTCAGTTTATATTAGTCCTTGTTAAATGCATAAATTGAGTCTCCGGACATACTTTGTATGTTTACATTCCAAATGTTTCCCATCTATTTCTACTTTCTAACTCAGAAAGAAAAAGACACTTAGTTATACAGTATTCAAGCATTATAGATATTCCAGACAAGCATGAAAAATGGCATTTTACTCAGATCTGAGGAATTTTGTGTGTACTGTATCTCAGAGAAAATGAAATGCAACAGGAGAAGCAACTAGAGATCACCTATGCTTACAGGTTATGTGTATAGCAATTACAATAATTTTCAAGAAACTTTATTATGAAAACTACATAGCTGGTGAGCTAGTGAAAAAGCAAACTTTTGAAAACAAATCCTAACTCCTTAGCAAGATTATATTTACACAGCATGTGTCCAACTTTACTTTAGATTGGAGAGACTTGATGGATTTATTTATCTTGCTGTCTTCATTGAAATTCAGAGTCAGTACTGTAATACTTTTTAGACCTCACTAAGGATAACAGTACAGCTGAAACCCTAACCTAGAGTATATTCATCCCTCTGTGTAGCAAAATCCAATTACCTTAACTTAATCTAAGAAGCTAGCTGACCGCTCTTAAGAGCATCACAACACATAAAAGAAAGTACTCACCAGTCATCAGTGTGTAATAATTTGGATAGGAAAGGCTGGGAAAGTCTGGGGTCATGTAATCCACTTTCACTCCCCTGTCCACAATCTCTTTAAAGCCAGGCAGGGACTCCAGTTCATTGTCATTGATGTAATCGTAACGAAAGCCATCGATCAGAAACACTAAAAGCTTTCGACGGGCAAAGGATGAGCTTGCCATAGTGAGAACAAGGAGGAAAGAGAGGGTCATGTGCTTTGCCATGTTGATAGAACTCTCGCCAGAGCACTGTCAGTGCTGCCTGTCCCTTTGCAATGACGCTGGGAGAGGTGTCTGAAGCTGCTTTCAGGGGCTGGACCTTACACTGCTCTCCTCACTTGGCCGGTTTAACTTGCAGGGTTTAAAGGTACAGCTCCATTTATTAAAACTGCTAGGCTTGCAAGGTTACAGGTTAAGTGCTAAAGTATGATTAACTTTGCTTCCAAGTGTATAGTGTGTGTGGAAGAGAGAGCTTGTTACTTGTGTTCAAAAAATGTAATAAGCAACAGAAAAACACTGTGTACAAGGAATTGGAGACGAAGAGGAAATTCCAGGGATCAGTCAGTGTGTGGTTGTTAACATTACCTTTTGGCCTAGCAAAAGAAAACAGTAGGAATAATGTAGCATTTGGTTCCCAGTTTCTACGTGTCTATTTCAGGGTAAAACTCCATGTTCCACTTGGTTAGCTGTGTCTGTACAAACCACTGGAATAATGCAAACAACTTAAAAAAAAGTAACCAAGTTTTTAGGTAGAAGAACTCTAATGGAGGTTAACAACCTCTTTTTGAGTGTTTTAAAAGGATCTCCAGGGAACTAGCAGAGAGTGGTGAATCCTACCTATAGTTGTGTTAGCCCAAGAATTCAAAGGCTTAGGCCTGGTCTACACTACAAAGTCAGTTTGACGCAAAGCAAATTATGTCAACCTAGTTGTGCAAGTGTTGTGACAAAGTTCCTCCTCTGCTTTGGTGGGTCCTGCGCTTATTGGTGGATATTCTTGCATCAGAGGTTCATGGCAGCCCTCAGTTCGGCCACCTTTGTGGCTCAAATCTGCCGTTCACTCAGTTAGCCTCATCACTGGCCAGCATGGGGAAAGGAAGAAGAACAATCCCCGCAGTCTCTGCTGATCCACCTAGTGGATCGGGGAACAGGCCAGAGACCTTCCCATCTGGTGGAACCCACAATCCAGTTCAACTCCTCCTGTATCAAGTAGGGAGTTGGGGGGATGGAGGGAACCCGGGCCTGCCCTCTACTCTGGGTTCCAGTCCAGGGCCCTTTGGATTGCAGCTGTCTACAGTGGCTCCTGTAACAGCTGCGTGACAGCTACAACTCCCTGGGCTACTTCCCCATGGCCTCCTCCCAACACCTTCTTTATTCTCACCACAGGACCTTCCTCCTGATGTCTGATAATGCTTGTACTTCTCAGTCTTCCAGTAGTACGCCTTCTCACTCTCAGCGTCTCGCGTCTCTTGCTCCCAGCTACTCGCATGTGCATTACAAACTGAAGTGAGCTCCTTTTTAAACCCAGGTGCCCTGATTAGCCTGCCTTAATTGATTCTAGCAGCTTCTTGATTGGCTGCAGGTATTCTAATCAGCCTGTCTGCCTTAATTGTTTCCAGAAAGTTCCCGATTGTTTTGGAACCTTCCCTGTTACCTTACCCAGGGAAAAGGGACCTAATTAACCTGGGGCTAATATATCTGCCTTCTATCACTCTCCTGTAGTCATCAGGCCTGACCCTGTCACAGTGTCTATACTTAAATTTGTCTCCCACTGAGGTAAGTGCCCTGTTACACTGACATAGTAATACTACCTCCCTGAGAGCCATAGAGTCATGGTCAATATACTTAGGTTGATGCAGTGTGAGGGTAGACACTGTGGTAGTTTTTTTTACTCTAATTGTCCTCCAGCAGCTGTCCCATAATGCCCCACACTAATGACTCTGGTCACCATTGTGAACTCCACTGCCCAGGGGTCACCGAGACTGGAAACCCCGCTCCCCTTTAAAGCCCTGCAAATTTTTGAAATTCCTTTTCCTGATTGCCTGGCTTAGCGAGCACTCCTAGCAGCTCTCCATTGTTGGGTGCGACTGGCCGGCTGATCATAACAACTCCAGGCTCCAGATGCGCTCCTGCCTGGAGTAGACAGGAGATATTGGCTCTCCCGAGTCCTGGGCCTGTGGGGAGAAAAGGCTGCGCCGGCACAGCTCCAAAACAGCCGCAGGAACAGCCACGTCTGTGAGCAGGTAGCTCGGAAGATACGGGAGAAGGGCTACAACGGGAACCAGTAGTAGTGTCATGTGAAAGCCAAGCAGTGACGGCAGGCATACTAGAAGGCCAGGGAGGCCAACAATTGATCCAGTGCTCAGCCTCAGGCCTGCCACTTTTACAAAAGGCTGTGTGCCATACTCGGCAAAGACCCTACCACCACACCGCCGTGGATACATCCAAGGAGCCTGAGTCACAAGTTCCTGCTGTGACCAGCAAGGAGGAGAATTAGTATGGGGGACAGGTGACCAGGGGAATCCAGCTGCACAGTGAGCCAGGACCTGTTTTTGACTCCTCCGCAGTCCAGCCAGTCCAGCAAAGACAAACCCAGTGCAGGTGAAGGAACCTCAGGGAAGTGTGTACATACATTTTCAATTATAGGGAAGGCCCCCCCAGAGTAGGTTTCTAGGGAGGGTGCATTATTTCTTCCTCCGCAGTAGGTCACTTTCCCACACCATTCAGCAATAACTTCAGCAGGCACCTTTGCAATATGCAGGCGAGCAGTATACACGCCTGGGCAGCTTCGGAAGACCAACAGACGCTGTTCTGTCTCTGCCTTTGTTACATTCAGGAGTGAGATGCCAGCTAAAATCATCACTGCCTGTGGAAAATAGTGCCAGTATTCAGTGCCATTGCCCTATACTACTAGAATTGTGCAACCCCAACCGCCAGCAGGCTATACTCACCGTGATGAGTGCTGTGACTGGTGTTGTGCACAAGCAATCCCAAGCAGAAGTGAGAATGTAGCGCTTAAAACTTTAGGGGAGCAAGGAAAGTGAGTTCAGCATCTTAGGTTTCGCTTTACGTAGTGAATATGCTGACAATGGTACCACTGTGTGTTTTATCTTCAGTTGCTGCCATTGTGGCCTTGAGGGTCTCCCCCTCCATGGCTGCAGAAGCCTGAGCCAGATAAGGAGGAGAAAGAAGAGGACTTAAGATAACATGTTCAATGAGATCCTGTGAGCTAGTGCTGCATCGGACTGAGAGAACAGGGCCAGGAGAATGAACATTGTGGACAGCCTGGAGAGTGAAAGAGCAGAGAGGAGAAAGGCCCAGGAGTCCCAGCAGGAAAAGGAGAGGAAGATGCACCAGGACATAATGAGGCTTCTTAGGTAGCAAACACAGATACTGCAGACAATAGTAGACCTCAGGTTCAACAATCCAGGGCTCACCTACCTTTGCAGCCTATTGAGAACTCAGTATCAGGATCTCCCTATACCCCCCACCCTCAACGTTCCACCTGGCCTCAGGGGTTGCTGCACTTCCTTGACCATTCCATCCTGGGGGACATTAAAGACAATCACAGCTTCACTGACACCCACTGTGGCTTTCACAGGACAGTGTATAAGTAGCTTAAATAGACATGAATGTTTTTTTCCCCTTCCTAAATTCTATTCTCACAATAAAACGTAGTAAATTAAGTTTTTAATGGATTTGTTGTAAAATTGCAGGGTGGGGGGTTGCACTGATTTTGTTACAGAATAAAATTCTATTATTTGGAACATAATTCATCCTTATTAGTTCACAACATATCCTGACGAGTGCTCAGCAGTTCTGAAAGCAGCCAATTACCTTTTACTGCACAGTGTCACACAACTCATAGGATCATTTACAAACAAAATTAATAGGTGCGTTGACAGTGTTCTATCCCTACATGTACAGCAGTCAGCCCCCAGCCACAAAAGAACAAGCCAGGTAGGGCACACTACAACAAGAGGACACTATTCTGGCTCACTGTTAAAATGGTCTTTCAAAGCCTCCCTGAACTGTACAGCTCCACACTGAACTCTTCTAATAGCCTTTGTATCTGGCTCTTCAAATTCTTTAGGTTTTAGGGTAAGGTCTGGAAACGCTATGAGGTAATTACCAGCTCCCAGGCGCTCTCAGACCATAAATGGCCCCTCCCACAATGCTTCCATCTTATTGGCCTGGAGCACTTTCAGGACCATGACTTGGTCACCTCCTCTGAAGAAACATTCTCTGGCATGTTTATTATACCAGGCCTTTTGCTCTTGTTGAGCATCCTATAGGTTTTTTCGAACAAGGGCTAGTGAGTCTTTGAGGGTGTTTTGCAGGTTGGTTACAAAGTTCAAAATGTTAGTTTCTGGAGAAGATGTAACCCCCTCCCATTGCTGCTTTTCCTACTATAATGGCCCCTTAACTTCATGGCCATAAATGAGTTCAAAGGGTGAAAATCCCAAATGGGATGTGGTACAGCCCTGTAGGCAAAAGGCAACTGCTGCAACTCCCAATCATTGGAGCACTTATTCATGAATTAGTGTATCATGGCCCCCAAAGTCCCATTAAACTTCACTAGGCCATTTGTTTGATGGTGGTAAGGGGTTCACCCCATGAGCTTCCCAAAGACATTTCATGGTCCCTGCCAGGAAGTTAGTTCCCAAATCCATAAGGATGTTGAAGGGCCAACCTACCCTGGCAAAAATGTCTGTTAATGCCTGCCACACATTTTTATCCCTGGTGTTGCCTACAGCTACTGCTTCTGGCCATCGGATGGCAAAATCCATTAAAGTCAGTATGTACAGCTTTCCTCTGGGTGTATTTTAGGGAAAGGATGCAGAATATCCACAGCTACATGCTGAAATGGAACCTCAATGATGGGGAGTGGCTGGAGAGGGGCTGTCAAGGCTGAATCCCAACTCTGTCACTCCGAGTGCAGAAGTGGGTGCCGCAAGGATTTAAAAAATGAATACTTGCCACTCCAGGCTTGTATTACACTCCCAAGGTTACAGCTTTTTTCTGACCTTGGTTTGGTAAACGCTGCAACCACTCAAATGCAACAAAACCCCCTTTGAACCCAGGAAGGAGCACTTGGGAATTCCTTCCTGTGGGGTACCCTCAAGCCCTTTCACCCCCTCTCCAGGGAAGAGCTGAGAAAGGAAACAAAGGAAATTAGCTGTGGCTACCAGCTAATCAAACAACATGCACAAACCTCCTAGGACACCAAAAATCCAATCCTGTTCTTAAAAAAGGTAAATTTTATTAAAAAGAAAAAAAAATACATCTGGAACTTAGGCTTTTGTTAGATTTTAAAAGAGCAATTCCAAAAATCAAGTACCAAAAATAGCTGTCTTGGGGGTTCATCTTAAAGGTTACAAGCAAACAAAAGCATCTGGGGTTAGCACAGAGGAGTCACAAGCCAATAAGAAATAAAAGAAGGCTGTCATGGGTCACTGTATTCCACTGATCACAGACTCCCAAAGAGAAGAACCACAAGGTACCAAACCCAGTTGGACCTGCTGGGTAAGCATACTGTAGTCCAGGGACCTGTCTCAGAAATGGGAGAATCATGAGATTCCACTGCAGTAGAGAAGTCAATGGTACAGCTGGCCCTGTAGCTGTGACACTATACAATATTGAATTGTATTTCTGCAGACAATTCCCCAGAAGAGTAGGACTGGCGCCAAACAGTCTAGCTTGGCAGAGACAGCATTTGGCACTAGATTTCATCCCTGCCAAGCAGTGCTGAGTTGTTTGGGTCACATTCATTTGTAAACACACTGTCTGCGTGAAGACCCCAGATGGCATGGGAAACTCTAGCATTACAATAGTATGATACAAACTCTATTATTGCTACCAGAGCCTGGAGTTGGAGTCTGTTGTCAGAAATTCTTTCAATCTAGAAGTGAAATTTTTTTAAAGAAACCACAGGCAGAGGTAGAAAAAGTCATGAAATCCCTCACCCCAATATTCTACACCATCAGGTACCCCACAGATGACAGAAGCTCTCAAATTTCTCTTGGATCTCACTTCCAAGATTTATATTGCCCCCAAGAAATCATAGAATCGTAGGACTGGAAGGTACCTCAAGAGGTCATCTAGTCCAGTCCCCTGCACTCATGGCAGAACTAAGTATTATCTAGACCATCCCTGACAGGTGTTTGTCTAACCTGCTCTTAAAAATCTCCAATGGTGGAGATTCCACAGTCTCCCTAGGCAAATGCAGTGCTTAACCACTCTGACAGTTAGAAAGTTTTTCCTAATGTCCAACCTAAACTGCCCTTGCCGCAATTTAAGCACATTTCTTCTTGTCCTATCCTGAGGTTAAGGACAACAATTTTTCCTCTCTCCTCCTTGTAACAACCTTTTATGTACTTGAAAACTGTTATTGTGTCCCCCTTCAGTCTTCTCCAGACTAAACAAATCCAATTTTTTCAATCTTCCCTCATAGGGTCATGTTTTCTAGACCTATCATCATTTGTGTTGCTCTTCGCTGGACTTTCTCCAATTTGTCCACATCATTTCTGAAACGTGGAGCCCAGAACTGGACACTATACTCCAGCTGATGCCTAATGAGTGTGGATTAGAGCGAAAGAATTACTTCTAATGTCTTGCTAACAGCACTCCTGCTAATACATTCCAAAATGATGTGTGGGTTGTTGTTTTTTAGCAACAGTGTTACACTGTTGACTCTCATTTAGCCTTTTAATCAAAAACTGTTCCCAAAAGAAACTTTGTCTCATGGTTTCCTTCCAGAGCCATGCTCACCACAGCTTCTGTTGCTGTCAGCTGGCTTTCTGGGCACTTTCTGCCTCTCTCAGACTCAGAGACACACAGCTGCAGCCAGTCCATGCTCCAACCGAAGTGCTTGCAATCAGTCCCCAGGGAAAACTCTTTGCCCACATGGTTTAGCTTCTGTTTAGGCCTTGCCATGCTGGCCAGTGCCTTGGGTGGAAGCTTTTCATTGTTTCAGCTCTCACTATATAAAGAGTAATTTAATTGTTCCTTCAAAAGAAGGATGAATTCAAACTGGAACAGGTACAGAGAAGGGCTACTAGGATGATCCGAGGAATGGAAAACCTGTCTTATGAAAGGAGACTCAAGGAGCTTGGCTTGTTTAACCTGACTAAAAGAAGGTTGAGGGGAGATATGATTGCTCTCTCTAAATATATCAGAAGGATAAATACTGGAGAGGGAGAGGAATTATTTAAGCTCAGTACCAATGTGGACACAAGAATAAATGGATATAAACTGGTCATTGGGAAGTTTAGACTTGAAATTAGACGAAGGTTTCTAACCATCAGAGGACAGACGTTTTAGAATAGCCTTCCAACGGAAGCAGTGGGGCAAAAGATCTATCTGGCTTTAAGATTAAACTTGATAAGTTTATGGAGGAGATGGTATGATGGGATAACATGATTTTGATAATTAATTGATCTTTAAATATTCATGGTAAATAGGCCCAATGTGATGGGATGTTAGATGGGGTGGGATCTGAGTTACTACAGAAACTTCTTTCCTGGGTATCTGGCTGGTGAATTTTGCCCATATGCTCAGGGTTTAGCTGATCGCCATATTTGGGTCGGAAAGGAATTTTCCTCCAGGGCAGATTGGAAGAGGCCCTGGAGGTTTTTCGCCTTCCTCTGTAGCATGGGGCACGAGTCACTTGCTGGAGGATTCTCTGCTCCTTGAAGTCTTTAAACCACGATTTGAGGACTTCGATAGCTCAGACATAGGTGAGAGGTTTTTCGCAGGAGTGGGTGAGTAAGATTCTGTGGCCTGCGTCGTGCAGGAGGTCGGACTAGATGATCATAATGGTCCCTTCTGACCTTAATATTTATGAATCTATGAACTTATCCTGAATGAAGGGTGCGTAGTACATCCACTGACTTTAACCCAACCCTAACCCTTACCTTGACTGATCTATAGATCAAGGCATGCTTGATTAATGCTTTCCAGCATAGCAATATTTTCAGTTTGAAATATTAGTTAAATGCTGTTGTGTGTGACTATCTGACTGTGTAACTAACTTAATTTAAGGCTGCTGTGGAGGTGAAGTATGGATTTTAGGAGGGGGAATGGATCATTTGAAAATGGAACCATAACTAGAATGCTCACCTTAACCTTTTGAAAAGTAAATATTTAAAGAAAATGCTTTAGATTGCTACAGACGATTGAATATCTATAGGGCAATTTTTAGATCTAAAAGACAGTAAGTGAACTGACATTAGAGCTGAAGGCCTGGAGGAGTATTCATGCACTGAAAATGCTTAATGACCTTCTAGGATCTGATCTAAAACCCACTGAAGTCAATGGGAATCTTTCCATTGACTTGGATGGATCTTGGGTCAGGTCTGTAGCCAGTAAAGTACAACACCATCTTCCTCCAAAAGAGGCAAGGATAGAAGAGCCTAGCAACGGCTCTATACTTGCACCACTGAATACCAGGTCAGCTAACAGGGCACTGTCTGGTAATTGTAGGTCTCGCTTGTAAGCATACAGTCTTAATTGTAAAATCATTCTCATTAGCTTTGAGAAGTCATGTGTTTAAGAATGTGGGCATACTGCTCCTAACCAAGCAGGATGGTTCAATCTATAACATTCTTTGAGTTTGGCCCATCCCACCCTCCTTTGCCTGTGAAGGGGTGTGCATAATTGCCTTGATTGAATTAGTAGTGTTCTTCAGTACTGAGGATTTTGTCCTTATTAGACTGACACTCATAGATTTTAAGATCAGAAAGGACCCTCATGATCATCTAGTCTGACCTCCTGCACATTGCAGCCAGAGAACCTCACCCACCCACTCCTATAATAGACCCCTAACCTCTGGCTGAGTTACTGAAGTCCTCAGATCATGATTTAAAGACTTAAAATTACAGAGTAATTTACACTAGTTTAAACCTGCAAGTGACCCCGTGTGCCCAGTGCTGCAGAGGAAGGCAAAAAGTCCCCAGGGTCTCTGCCAATCTGACCCCAGGGGGAAATTTCTTCCCAATCCCAAATATGGTGATAAGTTAGACCCTGAGCATGTGAGCAAGACCAACCAGCCAGACACCTGAGAAAGAATTCTCTGTAGTAATTCAGAACCCTCCCCATCCAGTATCCCATCACCAGTCAGGAGATATTTGCTGCCAGCAGTCACAGATCGGCTACATGCCATTATATGCATTCTCGTTATACCATCCCCTCCATAAACTTATCAAGCTCAGTCTTTTTCCAAAATATTAATTAATTAGTAGGGGAGGAAAGCTAACAAATGGATTTGGCTATGGCCACTCAGAAATATTTATTTATTTCATTTACTGTGCATTTGTGACTCTCCTAAACTTTATGGGTATTAGTTGTTAAAAAAATAATATTTTTCCTCTTCTTTCAAAATTGAAAACTATGAAGAACAGCAACAATGACAATACAAAATCATAAACCGCATAGTATTAACAATAGACATACATTAAAAACATACTGTTCTCCCTCCTCCCCTCCCCCATTCCTTGTCATGCGCCTGAAGGTGAGGACAGCCAAGATCAGGCACCTGAATAATTAAAATCTCTAAGACTTTCATATTTTCCTAAACAATAATTTTTAACACTAAAACAATCAAACCTAAAAAGCAAACCTCGAGGACAATCTGCTTGAACCTGAAACACATTCAATTCCATTCACCTTCACTAGACCCCAAAAAACTGTTCCCCAGGAAAATCCTGGTAAAATGATGTTTATTTTGCAATTATTATTGTGCAATCTTTGCTATCTGAATGATCAAATATGTAACAGAATACCAGCCCAACTGTGAACCCAAGCACTACCCTTTAGCACTTCTCCTACTCTCTGATCCAAAGATTTATAGCCCAGCGTGCTATACTTGATTGACTGTGCAGAAAGGTTCATGCGTTGCTAAATTCATTCTCACCGTGTTTCTAGGGAAACATGGGCTACATATGTGCATTTTTTAAATTGCTGCTACCCTCACTGACTACATAACTTCAGAAAATTAATTTTCACCTACCTTGGGTTCTCACAGTTGACTCCAAGTTGTGGAAGAGTGAGTATGTTGTAAAATAAATGCCCCATCCCATATCCTGAATGTACAGAGATTAACAAAATGAGTTGTGAGTATTGGTAGGAAATATTAAACACTTAAGAATTATGCCACATTTAACCTATCCCTTCTCAGTTTTTTGAAGATGCTCCTCTACTACCAAAGATCTGAGCTCCAGACTTCTTGTGGTTATTATTTATTTGTATTATTGTAGTGCCTAGGCACCCCAGTCCTGGATCTGAACCCCATTGTGCACTGCATAGAAATACAACAAAAAGATGGTCCCTGCCCCAAAGAGCTTGCAGTCTAAATATAACACGAGAATCAACAGATGGGGGGCTACAAGCATATAGCACTAATTTAAAGGGTACTTGGCCAGTGGGAACTGGTCTGAGGCCACTGGCTATTTTGGAGGTTCTAATTAGCCTTCACACGGGAACAACTGTTTGTTGGTCACTTCTGATCCCAGCTGGATATGAATCAGTGCCTGAAAAGTCAAAAGCATGGGACATTATCCCATTACCAGTTTCCTGAACCATTCAGATGCCCATGAAGTTGTCTGTTTAAACTATGACAGGTTTCAGAGTAGCAGCCGTGTTAGTCTGTATTCGCAAAAAGAAAAGGAGTACTTGTGGCACCTTAGAGACTAACAAATTTATTAGAGCATAAGCTTTCGTGAGCTACAGCTCACTTCATCGGATACATTTGGTGAAAAAAACAGAGGAGAGATTTATATACACACACACAGAGAACATGAAACAATGGGTTTATCATGCACACTGTAAGGAGAGTGATCACTTAAGATAAGCCATCACCAGCAGCAGGGCGGGGGAAAGGAGGAAAACCTTTCATGGTGACAAGCAAGGTAGGCTAATTCCAGCAGTTAACAAGAATATCAGAGGAACAGTGGGGGGTGGGGTGGGAGGGAGAAATACCATGGGGAAATAGTTTTACTTTGTGTAATGACTCATCCATTCCCAGTCTCTATTCAAGCCTAAGTTAATTGTATCCAGTTTGCAAATTAATTCCAATTCAGCAGTCTCTCGTTGGAGTCTGTTTTTGAAGCTTTTTTGTTGAAGTATAGCCACTCTTAGGTCTGTGATCAAGTGACCAGAGAGATTGAAGTGTTCTCCAACTGGTTTTTGAATGTTATAATTCTTGACGTCTGATTTGTGTCCATTCATTCTTTTGCGTAGAGACTGTCCAGTTTGACCAATGTACATGGCAGAGGGGCATTGCTGGCACATGATGGCATATATCACATTGGTAGATGCGCAGGTGAACGAGCCTCTGATAGTGTGGCTGATGTGATTAGGCCCTATGATGGTATCCCCTGAATAGATATGTGGACAGAGTTGGCAACGGGCTTTGTTGCAAGGATAGGTTCCTGGGTTAGTGGTTCTGTTGTGTGGTGTGTGGTTGCTGGTGAGTATTTGCTTCAGATTGGGGGGCTGTCTGTAAGCAAGGACTGGTCTGTCTCCCAAGATCTGTGAGAGTGATGCCTCGTCCTTCAGGATAGGTTGTAGATCCTTGATGATGCGTTGGAGAGGTTTTAGTTGGGGGCTGAAGGTGATGGCTAGTGGCGTTCTGTTGTTTTCTTTGTTGGGCCTGTCCTGTAGTAGGTGACTTCTGGGTACTCTTCTGGCTCTGTCAATCTGTTTCTTCACTTCAGCAGGTGGGTATTGTAGTTGTAGGAATGCATGATAGAGATCTTGTAGGTGTTTGTCTCTGTCTGAGGGGTTGGAGCAAATGCGGTTATATCGTAGCGCTTGGCTGTAGACAATGGATCGAGTGGTATGATCTGGATGAAAGCTAGAGGCATGTAGGTAGGAAGAGCGGTCAGTAGGTTTCCGATATAGGGTGGTGTTTATGTGACCATCTCTTATTAGCACCGTAGTGTCCAGGAAGTGGATCTCTTGTGTGGACTGGTCCAGGCTGAGGTTGATGGTGGGATGGAAATTGTTGAAATCATGGTGGAATTCCTCAAGAGCTTCTTTTCCATGGGTCCAGATGATGAAGATGTCATCCATGTAGCGCAAGTAGAGTAGGGGCATTAGGGGACGAGAGCTGAGGAAGCGTTGTTCTAAGTCAGCCATAAAAATGTTGGCATACTGTGGGGCCATGCGGGTACCCATCGCAGTGCCGCTGATTTGAAGGTATACATTGTCACCAAATGTGAAATAGTTGTGGGTGAGGACAAAGTCACAAAGTTCAGCCACCAGGTTAGCCGTGACAGTATCGGGGATACTGTTCCTGACGGCTTGTAGTCCATCTTTGTGTGGAATGTTGGTGTAGAGGGCTTCTACATCCATAGTGGCTAGGATGGTGTTTTTAGGAAGATCACCAATGGACTGTAGTTTCCTCAGGAAGTCAGTGGTGTCTCGAAGATAGCTGGGAGTGCTGGTAACGAAGGGCCTGAGGAGGGAGTCTACATAGCCAGACAATCCTGCTGTCAGGGTGCCAATGCCTGAGATGATGGGGCGTCCAGGATTTCCAGGTTTATGGATCTTGGGTAGCAGATAGAATACCCCAGGTCGGGGTTCTAGGAGTGTGTCTGTGCGGATTTGTTCTTGTGCTTTTTCAGGGAGTTTCTTGAGCAAATGCTGTAGTTTATTTTGGTAACTCTCAGTGGGATCAGAGGGTAATGGCTTGTAGAAAGTGGTGTTGGAGAGCTGCCTAGTAGCCTCTTGTTCATACTCCGACCTATTCATGATGATGACAGCACCTCCTTTGTCAGCCTTTTTGATTATGATGTCAGAGTTGTTTCTGAGGCTGTGGATGGCACTGTGTTCTGCATGGGCTGAGGTTATGGGGTAAGCGATGCTGCTTTCCCACAATTTCAGCTCGTGCACGTCGGCGGAAGCACTCTATGTAGAAATCCAGGCTGCTGTTTCGACCTTCAGGAGGAGTCCACCCAGAATCCTTCTTTTTGTAGTGTTGGCAGGAAGGTCTCTGTGGGTTAATATGTTGGTCAGAGGTGTGTTGGAAATATTCCTTGAGTCGGAGACGTTGAAAATAGGATTCTAGGTCACCACAGAACTGTATCATGTTCGTGGGGGTGGAGGGGCAAAAGGAGAGGCCCCGAGATAGGACAGATTCTTCCGCTGGGCTAAGAGTATAGTTGGATAGATTAACAATATTGCTGGGTGGGTTATGGGAACCATTGTTGTGGCCCCTTGTGGCATATAGTAGTTTAAATAGCTTAGTGTCCTTTTTCTTTTGTAGAGAAGCAAAGTGTGTTTTGTAAATGGCTTGTCTAGTTTTTGTAAAGTCCAGCCACGAGGAAGTTTGTGTGGAAGGTTGGTTCTTTATGAGAGTATCCAGTTTTGAGAGCTCATTCTTAATCTTTCCCTGTTTGCTGTAGAGGATGTTGATCAGGTGGTTCCGCAGTTTCTTTGAGAGTGTGTGGCACAAGCTGTCAGCATAGTCTGTGTGGTATGTAGATTGTAATGGATTTTTTACCTTCAGTCCTATCATGCATTCCTACAACTACAATACCCACCTGCTGAAGTGAAGAAACAGATTGACAGAGCCAGAAGAGTACCCAGAAGTCACCTACTACAGGACAGGCCCAACAAAGAAAACAACAGAACGCCACTAGCCATCACCTTCAGCCCCCAACTAAAACCTCTCCAACACATCATCAAGGATCTACAACCTATCCTGAAGGACGGGGCATCACTCTCACAGATCTTGGGAGACAGACCAGTCCTTGCTTACAGACAGCCCCCCAATCTGAAGCAAATACTCACCAGCAACCACACACCACACAACAGAACCACTAACCCAGGAACCTATCCTTGCAACAAAGCCCGTTGCCAACTCTGTCCACATATCTATTCAGGGGATACCATCATAGGGCCTAATCACATCAGCCACACTATCAGAGGCTCGTTCACCTGCGCATCTACCAATGTGATATATGCCATCATGTGCCAGCAATGCCCCTCTGCCATGTACATTGGCCAAACTGGACAGTCTCTACGTAAAAGAATGAATGGACACAAATCAGACGTCAAGAATTATAACATTCAAAAACCAGTTGGAGAACACTTCAATCTCTCTGGTCACTCGCAAAAAGAAAAGGAGTACTGGTGGCACCTTAGAGACTAACAAATTTATTAGAGCATAAGCTTTCGTGAGCTACAGCTCACTTCATCGGATGCATTTGGTGGAAAAAACAGAGGAGAGATTTATATACACACACAGAGAGAACATGAAACAATGGGTTTATCATACACACTGTAAGGAGAGTGATCACTTAAGATAAGCCATCACCAGCAGCGGGGGGGGGGGGGGCGGGAAGGAGGAAAACCTTTCATGGTGACAAGCAAGGTAGGCTAATTCCAGCAGTTAACAAGAATATCAGAGGAACAGTGGGGGGTGGGGTGGGAGGGAGAAATACCATGGGGAAATAGTTTTACTTTGTGTAATGACTCATCCATTCTCAGTCTCTATTCAAGCCTAAGTTAATTGTATCCAGTTTGCAAATTAATTCCAATTCAGCAGTCTCTCGTTGGAGTCTGTTTTTGAAGCTTTTTTGTTGAAGTATAGCGATCACAGACCTAAGAGTGGCTATACTTCAACAAAAAAGCTTCAAAAACAGACTCCAAGGAGAGACTGCTGAATTGGAATTAATTTGCAAACTGGATACAATTAACTTAGGCTTGAATAGAGACTGGGAATGGATGAGTCATTACACAAAGTAAAACTATTTCCCCTTGGTATTTCTCCCTCCCACCCCACCCCCCACTGTTCCTCTGATATTCTTGTTAACTGCTGGAATTAGCCTACCTTGCTTGTCACCATGAAAGGTTTTCCTCCCCCCCCCCCCCCCCCGCTGCTGGTGATGGCTTATCTTAAGTGATCACTCTCCTTACAGAAATGCATCCGATGAAGTGAGCTGTAGCTCACGAAAGCTTATGCTCTAATAAATTTGTTAGTCTCTAAGGTGCCACAAGTACTCCTTTTCTTTTTGCGAATACAGACTAACACGGCTGCTACTCTGAAACCTCTCCTTACAGTGTGTATGATAAACCCATTGTTTCATGTTCTCTGTGTGTGTGTATATAAATCTCTCCTCTGTTTTTTTCACCAAATGCATCCGATGAAGTCAGCTGTAGCTCACGAAAGCTTATGCTCTAATAAATTTGTTAGTCTCTAAGGTGCCACAAGTACTCCTTTTCTTTTTGTTTAAACTATTTAATTGTAATAACAAGCTATTCTGAATATTTTGTCACTTTCCCTGCTAATACAACTCATCTGCTCATCCTTTCCTCAGCAGTCTTCTTGTCTCAGTGTGTCATCAGTTGCCAGAAATGGACATGCTGCCAAAACCTCCAAGGCCAATGGCCTCCTCCCTGTTGTTAGTAAGAAACCACTTTTCTTGGCTTCCCTGGCCTATCTAATGCCCTGTTCTGATGTTTTTTAAATGGAGGTGGGATTCGTCTCTTTTCAGAAAATTTTACTTTTTCGTGCCACCAGTTATGCAAAGCAAACTCATACCATGTGGAGCTCTGGGGGGTGGCTGCCCTGCTGTCAGCAAAAATGGCAGTAAATCATTTGCTGCATAGCTTATCACAGCCACCACCCCCAAAAAGAAGCTATTTCTTCTACATCCTGACTCTGTGGCAACTGCATTTAGGTCAAAAGAAAAAATTGAAAACTAGGCTCTTTTTCTGGGAAATATGGTTAATCAGAGGAGCCTGATTTCTCTGGTTTTATTTCCCTAACTTGCTAGTGACCAATGCACTCAACTCAGAGCACCAGGAACTAAGGACAAACAAGACCATTCAGTCCACTGTATGTGTGACGGGGGCGGGGCAGAAGTAGGTGGAACACGCAACTCAGGTGCCTGAGCCTGCATTCCTTACTCGAGCAAGATGAGTTTTTAATGAGAAATGCAGAATTTGGCCCCGGCTAGGTCATCCTTGGCAAAAAATAAACAATATTGTTTTCTCCAATAGTGACCCAAAAAGAAGAGGAGTACTTGTGGCACCTTAGAGACTAACAAATTTATTTGAGCATAAGCTTTTGTGAGCTACAGCTCACTTCATCGGATGCATCACGAAAGCTTATGCTCAAATAAATTTGTTAGTCTCTAAGGTGCCACAAGTACTCCTTTTCTTTTTGCAAATACAGACTAACACGACTGCTACTCTGAAACCTGTCCAAAGTATGGTAGTTTGTAACAACACTATTACAAGGTTTGGACCATTAATAAGGATGCAGCATGGTCTTCAAGGGGATAAGATAACGGTCTGGAGACCTGGGTTTATTTAATTCGTCATGTGGTTTCACCATCCTGTTTCCCCCCTCACCCTGTGCCTGTCTTGTATATTTAGATTGTAAGATCTTTGGGGCAGGAAGCAAGTCTTTATGTTTTTATAGTGCCTATCACGAAGGGGCCATGAGCTAGGTTGGAGCCCACAGGTGCTAATGTAAATAATAGATGATAATGGTCTATATTCTTCAGCACAAGGAAGTAGAGCACTGAGGTTCTTTACAGACAATTCTAGGTCTTCTGAGAACTTCTACCTGTATCATCATCTTGTATCTGGCTTTGTATTCTGTAATTGCTCTCTTTAGGTCTTAAAACCTCTTCCAGTCTTGATCACAATTTAAACATGGGAGGAAAATATATAAGAGGGATTGACTGGCCATAGCTTATACTCATCATTTTTGCTCTTTACCTGAAAAAGCAGTTCATTTATTACCAGAACTATTAATGTTTTTCTGTCAGTTTGCACAATATATCAGACAAGCTTTCAGCAGTGTATGGATGTAACATGATAGCATTTCAAATACAGTATGTAACCAGAAGGAAAATGCCCACTAGATGCTGCTATATTGTTATTACTGGCATAGTAAGCTGTTTTCCAAGCTTCTGCGCAAGGCTCTTGTAGTTAAAAGCTTTTCTCTCTCTCTCTTTTTTTTTTAGCTGAAAAAATCAAAGTACATTATGTGCTATCTCAAGTCTTCTTGAAACAGTTTCCATTAGTTTCATAGTCGTCAAACTACAATTGCCATTGCAAGCATTAGGCCTGCAGCTACTAGAGCCAGCCTAAGATCAGCCTTGAGATTGTAAACCTCATTGAAGTTTTTCTCTAATTCCATCACAATCATAGTCATTGTCAGGACAATGAATTAACCTTTTCTGTTCCCTTTGCCCTGTCCAGTCATCACTGAGCATGATTATGTGCAGTATTTTCAATTTTCAACTTCATATTTGATGTTTCTTATTATTCTACCAGTGCCCACAAGTCAGTGGCTATAGGAGAGGAATAGGAAGATGATCCAAGTGAGTTAAAGAATATTAATAACCTCACTGAACTATATAGCATAGGAACTTTGTTTCTCAGAGTGTGGTGGTGATAACTGATGGTTCAGCTCGTCTGGTATCCTGTCTCTAATCCTGACCAATACCAGATGCTTTGGAAGATGATATAAACTCCCATAATGCTCTTAATTATGTAACTCTATATAAGGGAGGTTGGATGGGGATTCCTTCTTGATCCCAACTGGTGTTCAGGTTATGCTCTGAAACACAAAAATGAATAGCCTGCACCAGCTACCCTTAGACCTCGCCCCACAAACTCCCCACTTCCTTTGGTTACTCCCCTCCCCCACTCACATGGGAACAAGAACTTCTAAAGGACTCTAGAAGCAGCAAGGATTTCAAAGGAAAGTGCATGGCCCTTTCCCACATGACAACATGTATATATAGGTCTTGGATCATGCAAGTGGTAGAGAGAGGTTTGAGCCATTGGCAGGGGTAGTGCTGTCATCCAGTCATATGATACATATGTTCTGCACTGAGCAATAGCAGGAATTGTCTCAGTTTAGCGAACCTGACTGGGAGTCCCAAACCAGGCCACAAAATGGGGTGAATCACCAAACACTAGGAGCTATGGTCACTTTAGAAATTACCTTTCCTTCCCCAGGACAGCTGCTGCAATGTATGGTACAAGCCCCTCAGGAGCCCAAAAGGATCATCTCATCCCCCTCCTAGCAGAATGAAGCAGCATCTTGTCAGGATGATGCAAGTTCATACCAAAGGAGTCCCTTTTTAGTTTAGGAAGTGAAAGGAGGACAGTAGCATCCAATTATCAATGGAGGGGAGGGGTTGCGTGAGGGAAACTAGTGATCTGGTTTGTTGAAGTGGCTGAACATACTCCTTAAGCCCTTCTGTGTGGGTACTTTTGTTTATTTACCATTTTGAACTATGAGTAAGCAGCTCAGAGGCACTGGGAGCCCTCAGTGCCAGAACTTGGGTTTGTTTTGTTGACTTGAACAAATAAACAAGGTCTTTTTGTGACAAAAAGGTTTTTTTTCTCCTTTTGCATCAAAAGAACCTCTGTTTTTTTGTGCTGAGGAGGCTGGAACAGGGGCCTGGCTACAGCCATTAAATTCATGGAACAGGGAGGGGGATCTCACAAGCTTGAAAGCTTCCCAGAATCATTCTGTGCACTCTGAAATTGCAATACTAGGTAAAACTCTGGTGCACCCTGCACACCTCATCTTATAAGGCAGGATGAAAAGGAAGGGGAAAGATCTTAGGTAACTCCAAAATATGGAGTGAATGTGGCTGGGTGAGTGTTGAGATTTTTTCATTTTGCCAGTACCGATCTGTGTATTCCTGACAGCTGACAAGGATGGTGTGCCAACACTTGGCAACATAGGGTTACAGAGCTGATGTGGGCACAGGTGGCCCTGCCCTAACACATCTATAAGAGATGTCAGACCCGGAAGGAGGAGCTTAAAGCAAGAAGCCTAGCTTATTTGGTTGTAGAGCAAGTCTTCAGCTCTCTGGAGAGAGGTTTGGCTGAGGGCAGGAACTCCACTCTGAAGCAAGGGAGGGCCCAGTGCTCTTCCTCTACATTTGTCTGACCTTAGCTGGAAGCACAGCTCAACCAGGGCTTTCTGGAGGAAGAGAGTTTTACCACAGTGGTAGTATAATTCATTTGTGTTAATTCCCCCTTTTCTGTTCACTGACAACCCTGGGAGGAGTGGACTATCTGGGGCTCAGCTGGAGGGCTGAGCCTCTTATGACTGGAAGTGACATGGGAAACCACCCGAATATCCCAGAGCAGTATTGGGGCCTGGCTTAGGGGTTGCCCTGGGGCAGGAACCCCAGAAGCAGATGGTAAAACTATTTGTAACTTTTCAAAACCTACAGAGTATTTAGTTTCTTATGCCCCTCTTAAAGCTTGATCCAAAGCCCATTGTAATTAATGGAAAGACTCACAATGGCTTCGGTCTGTTTAAGGACCAGGTCCAGAACCTGGTTAGCGGGGTTACTCAGAACAAGCAACTTGGTTAGCTCAGGACAAGGAATTTTCTCTTTTGATGTGCAGGTCACCTTTAACATGATGGAAGAAATGAACCATCTGGCTTTTTTGCATCATCCAGATTGAGGATCCAGACACTAGATGTCAGCGTTGTTCAAACAGGCCTTCAGTTGCTTTGTGCAAACCCCATTAACAGCTTTATGCAAATCCATTAACAAATTGATTGGGCACCTTTTCAACTATGCTTGCAGTCCTGACCCCAAAAGGAAGGTGAGTTGTTATGCAAATCTTTAATATTGCTGAACTAGTTTTCCTGGATTTTACACAAGGCTTTGATGTTCCAGTCTTTGAAATACAAACACTTAAAAAAAAAAAAAAAAAGCAAACTCTCTTCTCTTCTCATCCAATGAAATGAGCTGTAGCTCACGAAAGCTTATGCTCAAATAAATGTGTTAGTCTCTAAGGTGCCACAAGTACTCCTTTTCTCTTCTTTCAGTTGTTGCAACTAAATGGCAGTTCTGCAGTATGCACTGTAATGACAAAGTGCTGGTTATTACAGAATGGAGGTTAAGAGCTCATATTTTTACATAAAGTCTTTATGCAGTTTTATGAATTTTGAATAAGGCAAAAGAAATGGAATTTCATACACTTACCTTCTGAAGTTCCATTCTTGTGATGTTAGCTGGTGCTGGAGGGTGACCACCAAGCACAGGGGTGAATTTCAACAGTCCTTTTCCTTCCTGAATATCACTGTAAAGACAGGTAAGACCATGCCACCAAGCCTGAGGCTGCAGGCGGCACAACCTCACCAGAGACAGACTAGTACTTGTTCCTGCTACTTGTGCTGTGGAGTCTGAGCTGCCTTATACTGACCAAGAGCTCTATGGGGATAAAAGGAGCTATCTGGGGAATTAGAATTTTTCCTACTACTTTTGACCCTGGGGCCTAATGCATTTTCCTCTCTTCTTGTTTAGGAGAAAATTCCCATCCACTGTCCCTGCCAACTCTCCACAAACTCTCACCAGTTCTCTATTCAATACGGACGTCCCATGCCCCCACATAATTTGGCTGGCAAGACAAAGAAATTTAGGGTGGGGAAGACAAGATTATAGAATCATAGGACTGGAAGGGATCTTGAGAGGTCTTCTAGTGCAGTCCCTTGCATGCATGGCAGAACTAAGTATTATCTAGACCATCCCTGACAGGTTTCAGAGTAGCAGCTGTGTTAGTCTGTATTCGCAAAAAGAAAAGGAGTACTTGTGGAAATAAATTTGTTAGTCTCTAAGGTGCCACAAGTATCCCTGACAGGTGTTTGTCAAATCTGCTCTTAAAAATCTCCAATGGTGGAGATTCCACAAGCTCCCTAGGCAATTTATTCCAGTGCTTAACCACCCTGACAGTTAGGAAGTTTTTCCTAATGTCCAACCTAAACTGCCCTTGCTGCAATTTAAGCCCATTGTTTCTTGTCCTATCCTCAGAGTTTAAGGAGAACAATTTTTCTTCTTCCTCCTCCTTTTAACATCCTTTTATGTACTTGAAAACTGTTGTCATGTCTTCTCCAGACTAAACAAATCCAAATTTTTCAATCTTCCCTCATAGGGTCATGTTTTCTAGACCTTTAATCATTTATGTTGCTCTTTGCTGGACTTTCTCCAATTTGTCCACATCTTTTCCGAAATGTGGAGCCCAGAACTGGACACAATACTCCAGCTGAGGCCTAATGAGCGTGGAGTAGAGCGTGGAGTAGAGTACTTCTCATGTCTTGCTTACAGCAGTCCTGCTAATACATCCCAGAATGATGTTTGGGTTTTTGGGGGGTTTTTGGGGATTTTTTTTTTTTTTGCAGTGTTCCACAGTTGAGTCATATTTAGCTTGTAATCCACTATCCCCAGAATCTTTTCCGCAGTACTGCTTCCTAGGCAGTCATTTCCTAGGAAGGTGGAGTCATTTCTCCACCCTCTTTCCTCCATTTTCTATGTGCGCAGCTGATTGTGTATTCAGTTTTGGGCACTGAAGCCAGGGACTTAAGGAGTCCCAGATTTGCTTGAACCAGCGCTGTTCACACTCCACCCTCTTTCCTGCGTGCCAAACTTTTGATTTCTAATTTTTTTTTACTTGTCTCAATTTATTATTCAACTTTCCCAGGCCCAATCCTACAAAAGCTGCCGCTGAAGACAGTGGCAGTTCCACACACAGAGCACTTTTAGGATCAGACCTTCAGATTTACTTTTCAAAGAGCTACACTTGCAGAAGACAGGTAGAAGTTTGATGTTTGATCACCTGGATGTTGGTCACTTAAAAATTATGGGCCAAATTCTGCTCTCATTTACACCTGTGTAAATCCACAGTAACTGAGTGGAAGTTAGAGGCTTTATCCTAAATTTTAGGCCAATGCAATCAGGTACAGAATTACTTCTGTTGTTTGTCATATTAAGATATAAGTAGCATTGGTGATTTCAGAACATACACATTTGTGGCTTAGGCAGTTTTAAAAATATCTCCCATTCACAGTGGAGGATTTTTCTGTGTTTTAATGAGACCTTTCAAAATATTGTTTGTTTTAAATATGTATAGGCTCATAGACCTGTTCTGTTTTGTTGGCATAGTTGTTTAGTTATCCTTTCTTCATTGTTTGGATAACTTCCATATAAACCGGTCCTGTGAATTATTAATACCATTTTTTGCTCTTGCATATCATTAAAAAAATTATTAAAAAGAACAGCACAAACAATACACACTCTATGGTTAATGAGATTTTAAAGGGCAATGAGTGACCCTTTAATTATGTGGGGGAGGGTGCGGGGTTACTATTGGGGTCTGGTTATCAGAGACAGGATGCAACAGAAGATTTCTTTTCCAGGAACTAACATGAAGTAGCTCAGTATTTAAAAAGGGCGGGCGGGGGGTGGGAGACACTTGGATTTTGATGATATGACATCATAGCTTTTGCGGGGAGAGTCTTGCTCCTGGCTGGGAGCCTACCAACAGTTCATTACCCAACAACTGTTGTCATGGCTACAAAGGGTGAGCAGCAAACAAACCTCAGGGCAGTGTTTAATGAGGAAAGCACTGCAGTGAAGGTTCACTCTTGACCTTGCAGAAAGCCCATCTTGCCAGCAAGCAGCTCTTCTGCTTTTAGATCCAGGACAGGAATGCACAGGAAATGCAGTATCTAGTAGGGAGCCACATGCAGACTCTCAGCCACACAAGAAGCTCTGTTAAGAAAGTTGTAAATATTTGAAATCGCTTGGATGTATTTAAACCTTCAACATTATGCCCTTTTTCAACAAGGCTAATTAGCCTTAGACACAGAGACTAATGTTAGAAACTGAGAAATTACCAATGCAAAAGGCCTGTTAGATAATCTAGTCCCCTCATTGAGGAAGCTGGCAGGATTACAAAATACAGGCTAAAAGAAAAGGAGTACTTGTGGCACCTTAGAGACTAACAAATTTATTAGAGCATAAGCTTTCGTGAGCTACAGCTCACTTCATCGGATGCATTTGGTGGAAAAAACAGAGGGACTCTGAAAATACAGGCTGTTCTTTAGTGCATTGTCCAGTTTTAAATGATTCAGAACAGAGGGTTTCAACTGCTTACCTGGGGGTGAGGGAGGGAGTATTCTACAGTGGAATAAATCTTGCAGTTAGGAGAAGAGCTAGGTTAGCAGTGCAAAAATTTATTTGCAAACACTGATCTAAACAAAACCATCCAATTTCTTTGATATTTGTGAGCTCGCTTTTTGCAAGCATTTGTGAGTAAAATTTGTTGGCTGAAAAGGAAAGTGTCAGAAACATGTATTCATGTTAGGGCTGTCGATTAATTTAAGTCACACAATTACTCAAAAAAATTAATCGTGATTAAAAAATTAATTGCAATTAATTAGTTTTAATCACACTGTTACACAATAGAATACCAATTGAAATTTATTAAATATTTTTGGATGTTTTTCCTATATTTTCAAATATATTGATTTCAATTACAACACAGAATACAAAGTGTAGAGTGCTCACTTTATTTTATTATTTTTTATTACAAATATTTGCACTGTAAAAATGATAAACAAAAGAAGTAGTATTTTTCAATTCACCTCATACAAGTACTCTCGTGCAATCTCTTTATCATGAAAGTGTAATTTACAAATATAGATTTATTTATTTTTGTTGAAGAATAACTGCACTCCAAAACAAAACAATGGAAAACTTTAGAGCCTACAAGTCCACTCAGTCCTACTTCCTGTTCAGCCAATCAGACAACTCAGACAAACAAGTTTGTTTACATTTACAGCAGATAATGCTGCCTGTTTCTTATTTACAGTATCACCTGAAAGTGAGAACAGGTATTCGCATGGCAATTTTGTAGCCGGCACTACAAGGTATTTATGTGCCAGATATGCTAAATATTCATATGCCCCTTCATGCTTCAGCCACCATTCCAGAGGACATGCTTCCATGCTGATGATGCTCGTTAAAAAAAAAATGCGTTAATTAAATTTGTGACTGAACTTCTTGGGGGAGAATTTTATGTCTTCTGTTCTGTTTTACCCGCATTCTGCCATATATTTCATGTTATAGCAGTCTCACATGATGACCCAGCACATATTGTTCATTTTAAGAACACCTTCACCGCAGATTTGACAAAACTCAAAGAAGGTACCAAAGTGAAATTTCTAAAGATAGCTACAGCACTCGACCCAAGGTTTAAAAATCTGAAGTGCTGTCCAAAATCTGAGAGGGACGAGGTGTGGAGCATGTTTTCAGAAGTCTTAAAAGAGCAATGTTCCAATGTTCCTTCCGTTGGTGGCATCTGACTCAGATGAAGAAAATGAACATGTGTTGGTCCGCACTGCTTTGGATTGTTATTGAACAAAACCCGCCATCAGCATAGAAGCAGATGGTCGAGTTCAGGATCCGGACACAAGGAAGAAAGGAGAGCAGCAGAATACAGACCCTGGACTTCAGAAAAGCAGACTTTGACTCCCTCAGGGAACTGATGGGCAGGATCCTCTGGGAGAATAACATGAAGGGGAAGAGTCCAGGAGAACTGGCTGTTTTTTAAAGAATCCTTATTGAGGTTACAGGAACAAACCATCCCGATGTATAGAAAGAATAGTAAATATGGCAGGTGACCAGCTTGGCTTAACAGTGAAATCATTGCTGATCTTAAACACAAAAAAGAAGCTTACAAGGAGTGGAAGGTAGGACAAATGACCAGGGAGGAGTATAAAAATATTGCTCAGGCATGCAGAATTTAAATCAGGAAGGCCAAATCACGACTGGAGTTGCAGCTAGCAAGAGATGTTAAGAGTAACAAGAAGAGTTTCTTCAGGTATGTTAGCAACAAGAAGAAGGTCAAGGAAAGTGTGGGCCCCTTACTGAATGTGGGAGGCAACCTAGTGACAGAGGATGTGGAAAAAGCTAATGTACTAAATGCTTTTTTTTGCCTCTGTCTTCACGAACAAGGTCAGCTCCCAGACTACTGCACTGGGCAGCACAATATGGGGAGGAGATGACCAGCCCTCTGTCGAGAAAGAAGTGTTTCAGGACTATTTAGAAAAGCTGAGGATGAGCACAAGTCCATGGGCCGGATGCACTGCATCCGAGGGTGCTAAAGGAGTTGGCGGATGTGATTGCAGAGCCATTGGCCATTATCTTTGAAAACTCGTGGCGATCGGAGGAGGTCCCGGATGACTGGAAAAAGGCTAATGTAGTGCCCATCTTTAAAAAAGGGAAGGAGGAGGATCCTGGGAACTACAGGCCAGTCAGCCTCACCTCAGTCCTTGGAAAAATCATGGAGCAGGTCCTCAAGGAATCAATTCTGAAGCACTTAGAGGAGAGGAAAGTGATCAGGAACAGTCAGCATGGATTCACCAAGGGCAAGTCATGCCTGACTAACCTAATTGCCTTCTATGACGAGATTACTGGCTCTGTGGATGAGGGGAAAGCAGTGGATGTGTTATTCCTTGACTTTAGCAAAGCTTTTGATACGGTCTCCCACAGTATTCTTGCCAGCAAGTTAAAGAAGTATGAGCTGGATGAATGGACTATAAAGTGGATAGAAAGCTGGCTAGATCATTGGGCTCAATGGGTAGTGATCAATGGCTCCATGTCTAGTTGGCAGCTGGTATCAAGCGGAGTGCCCCAAGGGTCAGTCCTGGGGCCAGTTTTGTTCAATATCTTCATTAATGATCTGGAGGATGGCATGGATTGCACCCTCAGCAAGTTTGCAGATGACGCTAACCTGGGAGGCTTGGTAGATACGCTGATGGGTAGGGATAGGATACAGAGGGACCTAGACAAATTAGAAGATTGGGCCAAAAGAAATCTGATGAGGTTCAACAAGGACAAGTGCAGAGTCCTGTACTTAGAAAGGAAGAATCCCATGCATGGCTACAGACTAGGGACCAAGTGGCTAGGCAATAGTTCTGCAGAAAAGGACCTAGGGGTTACAGTGGACGAGAAGCTGGATATGAGTCAACAGTGTGCCCTTGTTGCCAAGAAGGCTAACAGTATTTTGGGCTGTATAAGTAGGAGCATTGCCAGTAGATCAAGAGACGTGATCATTCCCCTCTATTCAACATTGGTGAGGCCTCATCTGGAGTACTGTGTCCAGTTTTGGGCCCCATACTACAAGAAGGATGTGGAAAAATTGGAAAGAGTCCAGCGGAGGGCAACAAAAATGATTAGGGGGCTGGAGCACATGACTTATGAGGAGAGGCTGAGGGAACTGGGATTATTTAGTCTGCAGAAGAGAAGAACGAGGGGGGATTTGATAGCTGCTTTCAACTACCTGAAAGGGGGTTCCAAAGAGAATGGATCTAGACTGTTCTCAGTGGTAGCAGATGACAGAACGAGGAGTAATGGTCTCAAGTTGCAATGGGGGAGGTTTAGGTTGGATATTAGGAAAAACTTTTTCACTAGGAGAGTGGTAAAGCACTGGAATGTGTTACCTAGGGAAGTGGTGGAATCTCCTTCCTTAGAGGTTTTTAAGGTCAGGCTTGACAAAGCCCTGTCTGGGATGATTTAGTTGGGGATTGGTCCTGCTTTGAGCAGGGGTTTGGACTAGATGACCTCCTGAGGTCCCTTCCAAACCTGAGATTCTATGATTCTGTGATTCATGGACACGTGTCTTCTGAAATGTTGGTTGAAACATGAAGGAACCTATGAAACTTTGGCACATCTGGCACGTAAATATCTTGTGACTCTGGCTACAACAGTGCCATGCAAACGCCTGTTCTCATTTTCAGGTGACATTGGAAACAAGAAGCAGGCAGCATTATCTCCCGCAAATGTAAACAAACTTGTTTGTCTGAGCGATTGGCTGAACAAGAAGTAGGAATGAGTGGTCTTGCAGGCTCTAAAATTTTACATTGTTTTATTTTTGAATGCAGTTACTTTTGTACATAATTCTACACTTTGTTCCTGGTATATCAGTGAGGTCTTAGATGGTTTTCCATTTTTTACTAGGCTCCAGAGAGTAGCTCTGACAGAAATCCTAGTATACCTGAGCTAGGTGCCGTTAAACCAAACCTGAAACTTGTGAATTCACTTTAGCTGACCTATGATAATCACCTTTCATGCTGTTCCTGAGCTTTGTGGCATGACCATTTATTTTGCACATTGTTGTGGTGTATTGCAATTCCCTAATGCAAACATTATCTCAACTCCCAGTGAAATCAATAGTCATGGACTTTTATGTTTGTTGGATCCAACACTAAGACTAGGTGAATGGTTCAGGTACAAATTCAGGCCATTCAAAATTACTCTGTTCACATGTGCTGAGCCAAGCCCCACCCACCCTCTTCAACAGACTCTTATGTTGTGAAGGAATCATGTTTGTATCACATCACCAGCCTATGACTCCAATTCCTTCTGCCGTATGGGTGGTAGTAGAGGCCCAATCACATGAGAAAGAAGCAGGTGTCCTAAATTATCTCTGTATTCCAGAGCCTGGGAGATAAAGCCTGGGAGACAAAGATTTGCCACTTTCCCATGTGACCACTCCTTTGCTCCCACCCACACTGCACACTTTCCTGGCTTGGCAGGACACAAGCCTTCACACCTTGCTGCAACTCAGATTGGAATTTGCTAGATATTGTGCCCAGTTCCTTCTTGTTTGTAAACTCCTCCCCTTGACCCTTCAGAATCTCAAATCATGACACTGGCCTTTGTTCCATCTTATGGAGACACAAGACAAAACTAGTAGAGGAGATCTTGAAAAGGTCCCTTCCTTCAACATATATGTAAGATTTACTTTGACCTGAATTTCAAACTTTGGCATGTCTGATGTTGGGGGATCTACAACTAAAGGAGGACGTCAGGCTGTCATGCTGCTCCCTTCATCAGTACTAAAATCTCATTAAAAAGAACAGGAGTACTTGTGGCACCTTAGAGACTAACAAATTTATTAGAGCATAATCTTTCCGATGAAGTGAGCTGTAGCTCATGAAAGCTTATGCTCTAATAAATTTGTTAGTCTCTAAGGTGCCACAAGTACTCCTTTTCTTTTTGCGAATACAGACTAACACGGCTGCTACTCTGAAACCTGTCATTAAAAAGAACAGAAGTATTTTTTAAAAGAATATAAGAAAGGCAAAATGTATGTTAGAGCAGCCAGGAATTATACTGTAATGTCAAGTGAACTTTTGCACTTGCATCATTAATAACTTGAACCTGTGCACAAGCCTTGTAATCTATTTTTGTTACCTCCTGTTTTTAGCTCTGCAAATGAAAGTGACGTTGAGGTTAAGTGTAAACATCAAACTTTCTCTTTTGTGTCAGATATAATTTAGCACATGTATGGGGGGAGGAAGGGACTATGATTCTTCTTTGGTTTCTATAAACAACCTTGCACTGGACCATAATGTTCTGTAAGGCCTTTGCAAAGCCCTTGTGGTGAATCACAGAGATAAATGGGATAGCCCTGTGCTGGGGATATGCTCATTGAACATTCTGGGAGCTGATGTCCAATTCAAATTGCAATCTTTCAGCTGAAAATTACTTTTGAAATGCATTAATAAGCTATTGGGTTGGTCAAGATAAAACTTTATGATCTCATGACAATTAGTGTTTGAAATATATTCATTTTTCTTAATAATATGCATTGAAATAGTGACTTTAATTTAGATAAAGAAATGTTATCTGTTTTGCAGAGAAATCCTTTGGTAAAATAAAGGCTAAGGAAGCCTGGTCACTCTAGGACAGGGATTCACAAACTTCATTGCACTGCAACCCCCTTCTGATAATAAAAATTACTACATAACCCCAGCAGGGGAGGGGGAGGAAGCGAAGCCTGAGCCCTGGCATCCCTGGTGGGGGGAGGCCAAAGCCAAAACCCCAGTGCCTAGGTGGAAGGGCCAAAGCCTGAGCCTCACCACCGAGGGCTGAAGCCCTTAGGCTTTGGCTACAGCTCCAGGCCGTGGGACTCAGGGCCCCAGCAAGTTTAATGCCAGCCCTGGTGACCCCATTACAATGGGGTCATGACCCACTTTGAGGTCCTGACCCACAATTTGAGAAACGCTGCTCTAGAAGATGCCAAACATAAGAGATCCTCCTGAATCGTTTGGTTTTTCTGTAAAAGTGGCTAATCACACCGACGCTAACTCCATTTCACATGTGTAAACTGCTCCTCCATTCTCACTAGAGTACACCAGTGTACTAGAATTAACTCCTTGGCACTGTTTAAGCACTAACAGTATGATTGATACTATACAGACTAGAGGCGAGGTGGGCCCTCTACTCAGGAAATACATTCTAAGCAGAGCAAACAGTACAGACAGACATTGGACCAAGTAATGACTGGTTAGAAGCATCACAGGAAATTTTTTTTTCTTGCTATGGATTAGAGTTAGTTACCAATTGTGTGACCCAATTTATTACACTTGCATAACCCAGCCCATTGTTAGTTATCTGGAAGATTTGGGTTTTCCCTGAAGAATTAGGAAGATTTGGGTGTGGAGAAAACAGAAAGCCCGACAACGTGGCTGCAACTGTTTCCCTTTTTGCAATCCTTCTCACACCTCACTGTGGACATAAGTCATTTGAAGAACTTTTGGAATCCGTCAACTTTGGCAGTGCTGTCCTGGTCAACAGTTTTTAAAATCAGTTATACGGTGCAGCCTTTAACCTTTAAAACTCAGTTCTTGTTTGTATCATTAGACCGATTTGCTGATACAGTAACATTGTAGTTATGTTCCTGAAAAATGTGACTGTAAGTGAAACGATGTTAAGCAAATCCAGTTTCCCCATAAGAATTAATTTAAATGGGGGGGGCTAGGTTCCAAGGAAATTTTTTTCTCCAGACAAAAGACTATATACACAGTATAAGTTTTAAACAAACAATTTAATACTGTACACAGCAATGATGACTGTGAAGCTTGGTTGAAGTGGTAAAGTCAGAGGGTGGAAGAGGGTGGTGCCTGTGGGTACTTCCCCCGAACGTCCCATTGGCCGGAAATGGGGAGCTTCGGGGGAGGTACCCACAGACAAGAGCAGGGCACGGAGCTCTCTGCCCCCACTCCCCCAGGGGCTGCAGGGACGTGGTGCCGGCCACTTCCCAGAGCGGTGTGGGGCAGGGCCAGGGCGGGGGCCGGGGCAGGCAGGCAGGGAGTCTGCCCTGGCCCTGGTGCGCATTGTTGCCACCCCGGAGCCACTCCAGGTAAGCGGTGCCGGGCCGGAGCCCAAACCCCTCCCGCACCCCATACCCCCAACTCCCTGCCCTGAGCCTCCTGCCTGCACCCCAGCCCCTGCCACACCCTGCACCCCAACCCCCTGCCCTGAGCTCCCTTCTGCACCCCAACCCCCTGCCCTGAGCCCCCTCCCGCACTGTTCATCGCCTCCTGCACACCAACCCCCTTCCCTGAGCCCCCTCTTACACCCAGAACCCCTCCTCTGCCCCAAACCCTTGCCCTGAGCCCCTTCCTACACACTGCACCCCCTCCCACACCCTAACCCCCTGCCCCAGCCCTACATTCATGGCCCTGCATGCAATTTCCCCACCCAGATGTGGCCTTTGGGCCAAAAAGTTTGCCCACCACTGATATTCAGGGTTTATAGTTTGGTTCAATGGCTCTCAGCACCTCCACTAAACAAATTGCTCCAGCATTCTTGTCAAAATCCAAGCTAGGTGGCACAGTTCATGTCACTTCAGTGAGAAAGCAAAATCTTGCATTTCTAGAGAATTCAATCTCCTCTCAGCTATACCTCAGCAAAGGTTTAATAGCAGCTGCTGTACAGAGTCATATTACTAAGACTATTATTTTTACTCAATATACGGGAGTACACTTAGTTACTGGTATCTTGTGAACTGTCTGTCATCACTAATTAAAACCAATATCCAATTCACATCTTGTCAGGCAATAGCCTTGTTTTTCAGTCTTTGTTTGCTTTGCTGATTCACAAAATCCAGTCACTCGCAGTGGGTCTTCCAATCATTAGTGCCAATTAGCAGGGCTCTGCTGTTTCTGAATACAGGTTTTAAATAATTTAATATGTGCTATTCAGGGTCAGATTCTGAGTTAGCTGACACAAGTGTAAATCAAGAGTTAATCCATTTACATTAATAATGGTATTATCCTGGCACCAAGCCAGTGAAGATGAGATCAGAGTTGGTCCTACAATATCTGGGTGTTGTCTGAACCTGAGCATGGTATTTAGGATCATACAAACAGCTTGGTGGAGCCTCTGCCTACTGTTTCCCTCGCCCCCTCCCGGGAGCATGAGTAGTTTGTACTCCAATGAGGAAAGCTATTTTTAAACTTGCAGAGCTTCCTAATGTAATATGTGACTAAGTTGCATCATGGTTACTGTTTGCTTGCACTGAAAGTTCATGCAGTCTAATGGGGACCAGCCAACGACAGTAATGGAAGAAAGGTCAGACCTATACCAGCCCCAGCATTGAGCGGAGAATGCTAGAGTCTCTATGTTTAGCACAGGGCTGGCCTTTCTGGATTTAGGACTGCACCTGATTCTATATTATTATGTGTAGTTCAGTCCTGGATGTCAAACAACCAAACTGAAGTTTTCCGGGCCACTGTCTAGAATCAGCTCTTCACTGTCTAATATGTGCAGTGACTTTGCAGAATGTTTTATGGCACTGATTTATACTTTCTAAGAAGTGAGCTGAAACCAAACACTCGGTTTAATCAGTGAGTGACATTATTACCTGCCCTGGGGATACATATTGCTAGTTATATACACAGAAGGACTGATCTCTCTAGACTGCAAAGAGAGATGTGAGAATCCCATCAGACCAATGGGGAGAAGAAAACACATTTTTGCCAAGAACTGTTTGATGGAATCACTTTTAGATGGATTGGAAAGGGATTTTTGCTGCTAGAATTACTTTTCTGCCTGGTCTGAAAAAGGCATGAGATCCTAGCCTAGAAAGGTTTGTTTACAGGCCTGGATCTGAAGAAAATTTCTGGAGAGAGAAGGAATACCACGTAGGTTATGGAGGCTAACTTTCTTCACTAAACTGAAGGGGCTGTTGGAACTTTTGAATGGACTCCTGGATGTAGGATTCCACAGCACATCCCAGTAGACCACATGGGATAGGGAGGGCAAAATAGGATGTGAGCAAGTGGTTTCATGGATATACCTCAGCCCTGATCCTTGCATAGGTTTTGGCTGGGATAACGAGACAGGTTGTCAGTGAAAAATCTGTGGCTAGAAATTGGCAAATTTGCAAAGATATATATTTGGACACACACCCTTACTGAGTTTATTTCTGAGGTGATGCAGTTAGGTTTGAGGGCACCCTGCTCCCTACCTGGACCCCCACATCCTTGAAACATGTTTGCAACATTTTATTTCAGCTGTAAAATTACTGAAAAAGTCTGAAGCATTCTGTCTGGAGAAGGAGAGTGACTTATTCCTCTTGCATCTGATTTAGATGCTTTCCTAAACAAGAGGAGTCTGACCAGGGTTAAAGGTGAAAAAGCACTTGTCTTGATTTAAATACACTGTAGAATGGAATAAAAAGAAATGCAAGCCAGTGTTCTAGCCCAGCTGCCTACAGCTCTGGTTAATACTGAAGCTCATTCCCCTTTCATACACTACAGCTGTGTGACTGACTGAAGGGTTCAGCTGGAAAGTTCCGCTTTGACATTTCACCCTCTGCTGCTGCCACTGTCACGGACATACACACGCATTGTTGCATACAAGTCCCAGATGTGCCGCTAGATATAAACTAATCTCTGCTCCCCCCATGCCCAACTAAAAATAAAACCCCACAAAGGTTCTCAAACTGCAGGATAAGTTGTTTGTTAACTCCTGCATTATAGTGTTTAATTTCTTTAATTATTTTCTTCGTAAACTGCTTTAGGAGATAGGCTCATCTAATACTTCATGTCAATACTCAATACACAGCAGTGCTTGCTGCAAGAAGATAAGAGTCAGAGTTTCCAGCAACCATTCACAGTAACGTCTCCAGACAGATGGAAAAGTCTCTGCACCTGTGTGCAGCATGATGCCAAATAAAGTGCCAGGCTGTACCACAGACAGAGCAGGTTTTTGTCACTGTATATGATCCGGATAGATGCTCGGTTTGGTACAGTTAGGTCCAAGCTCATTGCCTCCATAAAGGTGATGAGTGCCCTCATAAACCATTAACTTTTGAAGGAATTGATAGTGGTCAACACATTACAGGATCGGGACCTTACTTCCAGGACTAGCTGTTCAAGCCTTACTAGTCTATTCTCAGTTCATCAGTTTTAAGGGTTCATAAATCTTCACCTAGTTATCAACAGTAAAGTCTGTATATCATTAGATGAATGATCCCCCATGAAATTCAAAGCTGTAATTCAGTAAAGGTCTATTGACCTAGTAGGAGAACCAGTGTAATTCAGAGCAGAGGAGCCTAGTGTTTATCCTGTACCAATTGTCTTTCTTTCCTGAGATGTTCAGGGCCCTATCCTGATGTGGTTCATGCAACACTTAGCTGAGATTATTGGGCAATTTAATTGAGAAAGCTGTTTACAGAATCATAGAAATGGAGGGCTGGAAGGGACCCTAACAGGTCATCTAGTCCACCCCCTGTGCTGAGGCAGGATTAGGTATACCGAGACTATTCCTGATAGTCTAACCTGCCTTGGTAACTTATGTTACAAAGATACCTTCTCGTATTTTAAAAATAATCTCTGTTCTAGCTCTCTAAGGAGATTGGGTGAGATAAGGAGGGAATCTAGAAGAAATGGGAAACTATCCCTGTTTGGTAAATAGGTCATTAAAAATAGTTCTAGTCTAGCAGCATAAGCAAATTCTTATTCTTCTGTCTCAGCTTGTTACTTTTATGACTCTGACAAGATGCATTATTTATTTGTTAATCTCTCTAGTGTCTGTCACTGTGGCAGCCCAGCACTGCAGTGGCAGAGATTAAAACACAAACAAATATGCACTTCAGAAACTTCTGAGTTCCAAACCAAATAAAAATCCAGTTGACCTCTAAACAACTCACTGCACCCAGAGCCACCCCCTAAAGAACACAGGGCTCTGACAACTGCCCAGAGGAACCTGATCCAAAGACAAGGGAAAGTTAGCTACAGGAGGAGTTCTCCAGTCATACGCCTCTGACATCCAGGTCTGTTTCTTTCAGCCTAACAAACAACCATATTAATTGCTGTCTCACCAGACCATACACACAGCCCAACATATGTATAGTTTAAACCAACTATTGTCAAGGTAAGTAATTTTCTTGAGGGGCAAGTAAAATATCATTAACTTTCCCTCACCAGCAATTATTGTAGCAAAGGGCCAGTGAGTAGGTGTTTGTGCCTGGACTGATAAATTCTCGACAGCTGTGCAAAGGGGCTTGGACTCATTCTGCCAGCACAGATCTTGGCACAGTCCCAGGGGAGAAAGTCTGCTTGGAGCCTGGCGCAGCACAAGGCCTAGCTGTAGTACAGGGAATTGTGCCTTTAGGGGTTTAACTTCCCCAACAGAGTGTCCTTGCAGAAGCGCTTGTTTTTATGCACAGGCAGTTGGAACTGGACTTGGCATAAAGCAGCGGTCTTGCACTGAGTGATCACTGAACACCACAATGTCCACACCATAGCCTCCTGCCAGAGAGGTCTGCACCCAACCAGCACAGCCCCAAAAGTTACTGGAGGCCGGGGAGGGGTGGGCCAGGACAGCTGCAAATGCACTGATTCAGCACATCACCATTTCAGCTCCTAGCACAGCAGGGTTGGCTACAGAAAAAGGGTTTCTTTTTGTAGCAGTGATCCTCAGCTTGTAAATTCTGAAGCTACTCTGATTTATGTCTAGAACCGTTCTGGTCCCTGAGCAACCCCTGGAATGCATAAAAGTTGGCTTAAGGTACAGCTCAGTTAGACCAGGACATATATAGCAGGTCCACAAAAGAGAACACCACAGAGATGGGTCAAAAAAGAAAAAGATATATTTTTAACTAACATTTATCAAAAGGAATTGGGCTTAAGAACTCTTGGTCTCTAAAGGAAAACACCAAAATATATCAGAACATTATAAAGCGTCGTAAGATGCTATTGGTCTTTCGATATTCAGAAAGCTAAATGTACCAGGCATATTAGCATCTGAAGATATTTCTTCACCTTCAGCAAATGGACTCTTTTTCATTTTTATTAAGCTGAGACAATAGGAAGGACTTAGAATCTGACCCTTTCTCTTAATTGAAAAGCACGGTGTTGTGTTTTGAAATGCAGCCCAGCGTGGTATTTTCCCATGTACAACTTGAAGAAATAATGATCATGGGGAGCATGGATCTCAGCCCCCCACCAGTGTTGTTTGCACTTATTAAAAAAAAATACAGCAGTAGTCTACACTATAACCCCACATACTATAGTATTTGTATTGTGAGATATTGTGTTTTGGGCCATTCCTCCACAAGGATCTGCCCCTCTAAGCCTTAATGAGCAGGAGTTACTTTACTTGCCTGAGTCCCATTGAACCAAACTGGACTACTCACATTTGCAAAGTTATTCCATGCAGAAATGTTTGAAGGACAGGACTCTCAAAGGGGTTTGATCTACCATACTCTAAGATTCAACTGGGTGAATTAGGTGTCCTAAATCTGAATTTTCCTGCTTTGTATTATACTGCAATGTTTAATATTTAGTTTGATTTACTACATACTGTTTATGTGATATGTTTCATGTATATCTGATTTATTAGTTTAATGTTTCAGATGTATTCCAGTATGTAATTAGTACATAGTGCAGTATGTATTTCTGTTTCAAGTATATGGTTATTGTTAACTGGTGACCATGTGCATGACATTCTTAAATATATGATGAAAAATTTCCACTAGCAATTGAACGTATAACCATCTTACACAAAGCTATACTGGGCCAGATTCTGATCTCAGTTACAAGCATATAAATCCAGAGTTACTCTTGATTTCAGTGGAGTCACGCCAGATTAACACCAGTATAACTGAGATCAGCATCTGATCTATTTTCTTTACTGTTCCTATAAGCAAAGGACTTTAAGCTCATGCTTAACTTAAGTAGTTGTACTAAGTAAAGTACATGCTGGAGTAATTTGTGGGCTGGGGCCATAGTTTGGTGTGTGGCACAGTGCATTAATTGAACAGTTCCATTTCTTTCACAGGCAGGTTGTCAATTGTGTGTTATATTTTGGTGCATCTTGCATTTGTTGAGGATCTAATTTAAAAGAGTTCTTGACATTGTGTCACTTAAGTGGACAGAAGATGTGTGTGTCTTTTAAACCTGTCTTTGTTTCTTTAGCAAGTTGTTCTAGTTGACCTCACTTAATATAGAACCAGTGATAATTAGAGGATTTATGCAGAAATAGTGTTGTGCCTATGTAATTGCTTCCTTGATTAAGAGAAAAAAGAAAAGGAGTACTTGTGGCACCTTAGAGACTAACAAATTTATTAGAGCATAAGCTTTCGTGAGCTACAGCTCACTTCATCGGATGCATTTGGTGGAAAAAACAGAGGAGAGATTTATATACACACACACAGAGAACATGAAACAATGGGTTTATCATACACACTGTAAGGAGAGTGATCACTTAAGATAAGCCATCACCAGCAGCAGGGGGGGGAAAAGGAGGAAAACCTTTCATGGTGACAAGCAAGGTAGGCTAATTCCAGCAGTTAACAAGAATATCAGAGGAACAGTGGGGCGTGGGGTGGGAGGGAGAAATACCATGGGGAAATAGTTTTACTTTGTGTAATGACTCATCCATTCCCAGTCTCTATTCAAGCCTAAGTTAATTGTATCCAGTTTGCAAATTAATTCCAATTCAGCAGTCTCTCGTTGGAGTCTGTTTTTGAAGCTTTTTTGTTGAAGTATAGCCACTCTTAGGTCTGTGATCGAGTGACCAGAGAGATTGAAGTGTTCTCCAATTGGTTTTTGAATGTTATAATTCTTGACGTCTGATTTGTGTCCATTCATTCTTTTGCGTAGAGACTGTCCAGTTTGGCCAATGTACATGGCAGAGGGGCATTGCTGGCACATGATGGCATATATCACATTGGTAGATGCGCAGGTGAACGAGCCTCTGATAGTGTGGCTGATGTGATTAGGCCCTATGATGGTATCCCCTGAATAGATATGTGGACAGAGTTGGCAACGGGCTTTGTTGCAAGGATAGGTTCCTGGGTTAGTGGTTCTGTTGTGTGGTGTGTGGTTGCTGGTGAGTATTTGCTTCAGATTGGGGGGCTGTCTGTAAGCAAGGACTGGTCTGTCTCCCAAGATCTGTGAGAGTGATGGCTCGTCCTTCAGGATAGGTTGTAGATCCTTGATGATGCGTTGGAGAGGTTTTAGTTGGGGGCTGAAGGTGATGGCTAGTGGCGTTCTGTTGTTTTCTTTGTTGGGCCTGTCCTGTAGTAGGTGACTTCTGGGTACTCTTCTGGCTCTGTCAATCTGTTTCTTCACTTCAGCAGGTGGGTATTGTAGTTGTAGGAATGCATGATAGAGATCTTGTAGGTGTTTGTCTCTGTCTGAGGGGTTGGAGCAAATGCGGTTATATCGTAGCGCTTGGCTGTAGACAATGGATCGAGTGGTATGATCTGGATAAATTAATAATAATAATAATCTGGATAAACTAATAAATTTGTTAGTCTCTAAGATGCCACAAGTACTCCTTTTCTTTTTGCGAATACAGACTAACACGGCTGCTACTCTGAAACCTTGATTAAGAGAATTATGGGACCATTTTTTAGCCTTGTTGGTCAATGAACGGAGATGACAGTAGATCAGTGTAGAGCTGAAACAATAATGGATTTTCTGATTTGCTGGCAATTCCAAAAAATTAGAAAAAATTTGGTTTTGGGTTGACCCAAAACCAATTTTTTTTATTTTATTTTATTTTTTAAACAATTTGGCTCTCTGAAAAGTCAAAAGAAAAGAGGCATCTCAACATCGTCAATGTTCATTTTGTGGCCTGGAAAGAAAGTCCTGAGTTGCAGCTTTTTGAACAGACCCGAGTTCCTAAAGATGTGCGTGTGGTGAACTTTTCCCATGAACCATCCTATCCTAACCGTATGATCCACCAGCACTTTCAACACCATTGAAATGTATCCCTTTTGGTTTATGTACTCTTTGGCAAGGTGGTCTGGTGCCAAGAGGGGGATATGCATGCCATCTGTTGCCCCACTGCAATTAGGGAACCCCATCGCGGCAAAACCATCCACTATGTCCTGCACATTTCCCAGACTCCCTACCCTTCATAGCTGAAGTCAATTAATGGCCCTGCACACATAGAGCACAGCAGCTCCCACAGTTGATTTACCTATTCCAAATTGATTCCCCACTGACTGGTAACTGTCTGGCATTGCAAGCTTCCAAATAGCAATCGCCACTCGCTTCTCCACTGTCAGACCAGCTCTCATTTTTGTGTTGCTGAACTGCAGGGCAGGGGAAAGCTCTGCACACAGTTCCTGGAAGGTGGTCTTCCGCATTCGAAAGTTCTGCACCCACTGCTCGTTATCCCTTGTTATGCAAAACAATGCGGTCCACCAGTCAATGCTTGTTTCACAGGACTAGAAATGGCTCTCAACAGAGTGCAGCTGCTCTGTGACTGCCAGCAGCAACTGTGAATCGTTTTTTAAATGGCTTGCGACAGGGCTGCTTGCAGGACATTGCTATGTTCCGTGCGGTGGACCCTACTTTGGCTCTGGAAATACTGCAGGAGAAGGCGTGAGGCGTTTGAGATGCTCACAGCAAGAGTGCACAGCTGAGCAGGCTCCATGCTTCTGGGATTATGGCGTAAGTGCAGTAGTTTTAAGGCGTGAAAACCACTGGGTTGTTTGCCATTGATATGAGGGAGGAAGCACAGTGTATCATGGGATGCCGACGCAATGTTCCCATTCTCCCCTGCAACGTTTTGGTCCCATGAGATGCTGCACAAACTTCCCAAAACACACTGCGGCAAGTTTCACTTTGGGATAGCTACCCACGATGCACTGCTTTGTGCATCGATGCAGGCACTGCTAGTGAGGATGCATTCCATCGAGACAATAAGCATGGTGTGGCCATGCTCAATCGACTTAATTAATTCCAAGGCTCAAGGTTGAATTAGATAAAGTCAACTTAATTTTGTAGTGTAGACAAGCCCTAAGAGGCAATGAAGCAGAAGACTGCTTGAGACTGCTGGAGAGTAGGAACCTTGTTGTGATACACTCCCCCCTGGAAGGGGGAACCACAATAGTTACCTAAGTAGGGGGCTGAGTCACAAAGTGGACCCTGCACCTCCTGAGGAAAAGAGAGAGGCTGCAGAGGAGAAACTGATGGAAGGGGTATCAGCCTAATTCTCCAGATGAGCCACAAGGAGGTGCTATCCAGAGGTGAGAAGAGCAACCCATTGCACCCTACCATGAAATAGTCAGATTTAAGGTTAAATTTAAAAGAATTCTAATATTCCTGTGTTGTATAGTGCTTGGGTTTTTTTAGATAATTACAACATCCCTGTAATGTCTTTTACTCCGGGGTTACTTTAATGTATTTTTAACCTTAACTCCATCTTAGCATAGCTTTGGTCAAGGAATATAATACTGCCTAGTTCTGAGGGCAATAGATGCAAAATATTACCCAAAGGATGAGAAGGTTACCAAGTCTGTGATATAAGGATCAGCATTACATCCGCCAGTCTATCAAGAGATTATGTATATTCATTTCATTTCTGTGAGGAGACATGTTACTCTCTGATATTATGGGGACAGATTAAGATTCTCTCTTATAGAAGTTGTGGGGTATATTATGGCTTTCATATAATTTCCTAAGTAACTTAAATATATAGTTCAAGTTTTCACAGTAGATTCACTCAAGAGATTTTGGAGTCATTGTGGATAGTTCTCTGAAAACATCTGCTCAATGTGCAGCAGCAGTCAAAAAAGCTAACAGAATGTTAGGAACCAGTAGGAAAGAGAATAAGACAAAAAATATCATAACACCACATATAAATGCATGGTATGACCACACCTTGAATACCGCATGCAGTTCTGGTCATCCCATGTCAAAAAAGATATATTAGAATTGGAAAAGGTACAGAGAAGGGCAACAAAACTGATTAGGAGTATGGAACATCTTCCATAGGAGGAGAGATGAAAAAGACTGGAATTTTTCAGCTTTGAAAAGACACAACTAAGGGGGGACATGGTAGAGATCTTTAAAAGCATGAATGGTGTGGATAAAGTGAATAGGGAAGTGTTTGTCTACCTGTTCACATAACACAAAGATCAGGGATCACCCACTGAAATTAATAGGCAGCAAGTTTAAAAGAAACAAAAGGAAGTACTACTTCACACAATGCACAGTCAACCTGTGGAACTCATTGCCAGGGGATGTTGTGAAGGCCAAAAATATAATTGGGTTAAAAAAAGTAGATAAATTCATGGAGCATAAGTCCATTAACCATGATAGTCAGGGATGCAATTGCATGCTCTTGGTGTCCCTAAACCTCTGACTGCCAGAAGCTGGTACTGGAGGATAGGATAGATCGCTCAGTAATTGTTCTGTTCATTCCCTATGATGTGTCTGGCACCGGCCACTGTTGGAAGACAGGATACTGGGCTACGTGGACCATTGGTCTGACCCAATATGGCTGTTTTGATTATCAAGCTGTCCTACGTTGGCTCAAGAGCATGAGTACCAACCTCAGGTTTTAACAGAACCAATTGTTAAAAAGCAGGGCACAAACCCCAAACCGGGTGTGAGTTCTATACTTAGCTTTCCCCCACCAAGTATCAAGTGAATTCTCCTCAAACAGTATAACAGCCTAACCATGGAATCACAGACCATCCCCGGGGTACTCCAATCTATCTTGTCACCCAGCTAAGCCTGCCTTTGTGATAAATGGTCACTTATACCACAAATCACAACAATATTCAGGTTATTCCCAGTCCCAAAGGACCAGTCACTTACCCCAGGTTAATTGCACCTTGCATCTCACACCAAAGACAACACTTGTAGCCAATCTATAATAAACTATATAAAGATTTATTAACTAGGAAAAGGAAATAACTCTTCTTTACAAGGTTAAAGCAGGTATATATGCAAACAAGTTACAGTCGTAAGTTTCAAAAGGCAATAGAAGCTTCTATAACAAGCAAGCTCTAGATGTCCTTTAGGGCTAACCCAGGCTAAGCACTGGGGATTTTTTTGCTTATCTTTTGCTTTTGTCAATAATCCTTTCCCCTCAGACTCCAAGCAGCATAAAAGATACAGTTCCTTGTTGTTAGGGCTTTTGATTCCTTTTCCCTTTCTGCTTCTAGTTGTAAATTCAGCTGTTGGGTGGAATTCAGGTGCACGTCTTCTTCATGGAGTAGGGGAGAAGGAGCAATCCAGAAAGCCTTTTCTCTTCTGATGTTCCACAATGGTTTGTCTTCTGTAGATGGACCTTCTTTTGTAAGGCAAAAGATAACACTTCCTATTGGAAATTAATATTTCATACTTGTTAATGCTTCCCCCAGTCTGGTGATTTACAGTTACGGAGCAAACACTGAAATACTACCCCATAACATGGGATACAAGTAGTATAAGTGAGATTTACTGCATGCAGCAATTTATAAGCATTTCATTAAGTCTAGATATAAAACTTTAATACCTATTTGAACAATGCTAACACACAGGGTCCAGCTATGTATTTGTCAGTGTTCAGCTGAGGCCTAGAGGCCTTGGCATGATCGTCCGCATCACATTTACATTCTTTTATTATGTTCTTATTTACCTTTTGTAACTCTGGCCCACTGTTACTATGGCAGCCATGTGTTTTAGAGAAATTTCAATGCACAGTTTTAATACAGAATAGTGAACTTTGCGATTATTGATTTTTATCTCGGTATTTCTCTCCTGCTGCCTTTACAAATATGCTTGTTTCTGCTTCTGAACTCTCAGGTACACAGAATAATAGTCCATGTGGTATTTTATTCCATGCTGAGACAAGCGTCTGACTTATTATGTTAATAATAGCAGGCATTCTAAGGTTGCAGCTGCATTCACATAATGTTTTCCTAGTAGCGAGAGCCAGAACACTCAGGCTCTAGCATTCTCAAACCTTTTCATAGTGTGGACTACATTTTAATCAAGACATTCCCTCATTGACTCCAACCCTCTGTATGGAAAAGTAACAGGGAAATATTTAATGTGATTTTTACCTGATGTTCAATGCAGTTTAGCAGCTGGAAACAAGGAGTTGAAACCAGCACAATCAATCCAGGCAGCTGTCCACTGACCACAGTTTGGGAACTGCTGAGCTACAAGAGTAGCATATTTACAAACTTTCCTAAAAGCAGCCATTTTTACCTTAATTTCACTTCTTCTCTCAGTTCTGTGGTGATTTTCTTTCACAAAGAAGTTCCTGTTTCTTTTCCTATTTTTCCCTCTCTGGTGGGGCCCAAATCTCTTGAGTGAGGTATCCGAAGACCGTTTTTTTTCTTTATCATGTCCAAAGAGCCACTGCAATGAGAACTACTAGAACCTTTTGCAGAAGGAATGCACATGCCTGCTCCAAACAAATAACACCATGAAATGGCAGCATCAAAGAGCAAGGACTCCATGAATTATGCCTCTAAAAGTAGTGTAGAATTCCTGTGCGGGCTGATCCCTTCCCATGAAATGTTTAGATACTTCTATACAGCCTTGCAGAGAGGAATAATGTATGATCTTAAGCAAGCTAAATATATCTTGTTCTACAGTACAAGCACAGTGCAATGGATTTGGATGTAAACAAGTGGTCAGCCAGGGCTTCAGAATGTTTAGTGACTGCTCAATCACCTCAATGCATCTTGCCTATGGAGACTGCAAGCTCTGTGAGGTGGAAATTATTACCTGGTTTTCAAGCAGCAAAAACTAACAGAGCTGGCACTGCTGCTTATTTAATCACAGATATGTGGGCCAGACCTCTATTTCCACAGAGGTGGTTGCAGATCATTGGGCAACATTCTAGTCTACTAAATGCTGCACTATCCAGCTCCACCAAGCAGTGTCACCAGGAGACCTGCAGCTACCATATTGATTATATGTCATGCTCTGACATATTTGAAAGTTACTTCACTGCAGTCAAGTTGCTACAAGAGTTGTAACATCAATTTAGACCTCAGCCTATCCTCAAATTGATGAGCTCTGGATTCATATCATGCCAGAATTTAAAAATACAATAGTAACCCAAGGTATTTTCTGAGGCCTACTTCCACTCCATGACTATTGAACTCACTTCTCCTTTGGATCCTTGCTCTGCTCATTGCAGCAGAGCAGGTGAGGGAGTCATCTGTTTGGACCAAAGATTCCTAAGAGAACTTATGTAAATGGAGGACTGGCATAAAAGAGTGGATTTTCAGCACGCTTCTTCTCCTTCCCCCATTCCTCCTCCTGGCAAGAGCTGGCTGATGCATGAGCTGCCTCCACCAGCTTTATGTCAGTGAAGAATTTCTTCTGCAAGGGGAATCCGGCCAATGGATTTCTTGGAAAATATTCTCACAAACAAGCAAAGTACTAGAGGCCACACTCTCAATCTGCTCAACTTCATAATTCCATCTAATGAAACAGAATATCAACCAAGAACATCAGGGTGTGGTAAAGAAATTGGCAAAACAATGAGATAATGTAAATCTCCAGAAAAATCCTATCACCTGCACACCCATATTGAAAAGGCTGGGAACTATTAAGAAAATGATCAGGACAAATTTCAGTATTTTTCAAACATGTGGTGAAGCCCTTTGCATATCTGTGGCCAGAGGCTACTTGAAATAGGGAAAACTTTTCAATACCACTCAGCATGGCTATTCAGAACCTCTCAGCTCTTTCGTCTACTAGACTGACATGGAGACTGGACCTTAAAGCCCAAATTTTCAAAAAGGATCACTGATCTTGGATGCCTTCATTTCTGAGCGCCCAATTTGAGACATCTTCAATATCCAAAAAATGAGGCAGCCAGAATTCATGACCACTTCTCAAACATTGTGTCTGAGTACCATAACTAATGTTTGCAAGAATATTGGAGGGGGAAAGTGCTATATATGGGCCCTGAGTGTTACTTGTTTTCAGATGAGCTAGGTTGTCACTTCCTGCTTTTTATCTTTACTGTTCATTGAACAGAAAAAATAAAAGAGGGTGTTACTCTTCAGCGTACCACTCCTGAGTTAAATGTCAACAATAAGTTGTGAGAATACACAGCATACATATAATCACTTCACTGGATAGCTTTTATCTCTGTGTGATCTTCTAATCACCTCCTAGGGAATAATGAGGAGTCCTTGTGGCACCTTAGAGACTAAGAAATTTATTTGGGCATAAGCTTTCATGGGTTAGAACCCACTTCATCTGATGCATGGAGTGAAAATACAGGAGCAGGTATAAATACATGAAAGGATGGGGGTTGCTTTATCAAGTGTGAGGTCAGTCTAAAAGATAAATCAATTAACAGCATGATACTAAGGGAGGAAAAATAACTTCTGAAGTGGTAAAAGAGGGCCCATTACAGACAGTTGACAAGAAGGTGTAAGTAACAGTAATTTCCTCAATACTCATTTCTCTCTACTGTTACTATAATGAGTTACTGTGGCAAGGCAGCCAAGTAAGTAGTTACTATAGTAACTTGGGAACAGTGTAACTAGCAGAGCAAGTTGTGTAAAGCACACAAATGTCAATCACTTATTAACATCTAAGATTCAGTTTTGTAGGCAGGCACCCTTGCACTTGACATTTTTCTTTTAACATGTTTTGTACAAGCCTGTATGCATCTAATGCATCATGTTTTAGCTAGCTTCTATTTTTAATCACTAAATACCATTACCACACAGTACTGGTAGTGCAAATATGCTACGAACATGTCTCCATTTAGTAACCCAGTGACCTGTTAGCCCAAATTTTCAAAGGGCCTCAACCTGGCCTCTAACATTGTGAGTGATTTTTTGGGTGTGTGTGTAATTATTCACATGCAGTTCTTAAGATTTTGCATGCAATTGTTGTTGTGCATGCAAATTATATGAGCACATTTCTGAAAATATGAGCATATATTTCTCATGCCAATAATTTGCACTTACATAGTGCTTTTACAGCCGAGGATCTCAAAGCATGCATTTTTATAGATGGGGAAACTGCAGCACAGAAAGATGAAGTGACTTAGGTACAGAGCCAAGGTTCCTGACTCACAATCCTGTACTGTTACTTTCAGACCAGTGGTCCCAAAACTGTGGGGCACATCATGGGGGCTGGCCTGGGCCTCAAAAGTGGGAGGGCCACAGTCCCCGCCCCCCACATCACCGCTTCCCCCCACCAGGCATCGCCCGCCTTCTCACTCCTCTCCCCCGCCCCACTCCCCTGTTACTCACCCTTACAGCCAGTAAAAAGTGGGAGGCATGGCCTTTTAAAAGTGATGAGGCGATGGGCCCTTGGGCCCACCGCGCCTCCCCCGTTCCAGTGCCCCTACCACCCAGGTCTGTTCCAGCCCCACCCGTAGCCCTGGCTGCAACTCCACTCCTGGTCCCATTCCTGGTCCCCAGCTGTGGCTCAGTTCCCATGCCAGCCCCCTGCTGTGGCTCTGGCCCCAGCTCCCAGTCGCAGCTCCCAGGGAGTATGGACAGATTCCATTACAGATAAGGGGGGGCATGACATAAAAGATTTGGGGACCACTGCATTAGACCATGCTGCCTCCCTAGCAGAGTCTGTCTATCTTCAGTAGTTCTGTGCCCCCACCATTACCATAGTATCTGATTGCCTCACAGTCTTTAATGCAGTTATTCTCCCAACACTCCTGTGCAGGAAGGAATTGATATTATCCCCATTTTACAGATATGGAACTGAGACACAGAGAGGCTAAATGATTAATTTATGCAAGATCACACAGGAAGTCTGGCAGAACAGGAAATTAAGCCATTGTGTCCCAAGTCCTGGGCTATGCGTCCTCTTTCTAGTAACTAGACCTTTCAAAGGAAATACTGTAGCATGAGAATATATCCCTGGTTCTTCCTATGGCATGCGGAGAAAACAGCTTTTTGATCAAGCAATTAAGCGTCTCATACAATATGGAAAATCTGATATATACAGACTTTGAGTGACTGGTGGATTAGTTTACCACTGGTCTAACTTCACTGACATCAGTGAGTTACACTACGGATGAATTTGGAAATTCAGCAAATTCAGAATATCTATGTAACATCACCCAGAGAGTAGAATGTCCAACTCATTTAATGTACTAAACAATAACTTGCTCTTATGCAATCTTAGTAACTGATTCAAGCTCTCTGAATTTACCTCTAAGAAGCATTTAGCCACAAGGTCAGCACCTTCCACTCTAAGCAATTCTAAAATTTCTGAGTGTGAGCAAAGAAAAGGCACATTATGCACATCCAACTCTTCTTCTTTAGAGATCTTTAGAGATCAGACAGAGACAAACACCTACAAGATCTCTATCATGCATTCTTACAACTACAATACCCACCTGCTGAAGTGAAGAAACAGATTGACAGAACCAGAAGAGTACCCAGAAGTCACTTACTACAGGACAGGCCCAACAAAGAAAACAACAGAACGCCACTAGCCATCACCTTCAGCCCCCAACTAAAACCTCTCCAACGCATCATCAAGGATCTACAACCTATCCTGAAGGACGACCCATCACTCTCACAGATCTTGGGAGACAGACCAGTCCTTGCTTACAGACAGCCCCCCAACCTGAAGCAAATACTCACCAGCAAGCACACACCACACAACAGAACCACTAACCCAGGAACCTATCCTTGCAACAAAGCCCGTTGCCAACTCTGTCCACATATCTATTCAGGGGACACCATCATAGGGCCTAATCATATCAGCCACACTATCAGAGGCTCGTTCACCTGCGCATCTACCAATGTGATATATGCCATCATGTGCCAGCAATGCCCCTCTGCCATGTACATTGGTCAAACTGGACAGTCTCTACATAAAAGAATAAATGGACACAAATCAGATGTCAAGAATTATAACATTCAAAAAGCAGTTGGAGAACACTTCAATCTCTCTGGTCACTCGATTACAGACCTGAGGGTGGCTATCCTTCAACAAAAAAACTTCAAAAACAGACTCCAAGGAGAGACTGCTGAATTGGAATTAATTTGCAAACTGGATACAATTAACTTAGGCTTGAATAGAGACTGGGAATGGATGAGTCATTACACAAAGTAAAACTATTTCCCCATATTATTTCTCCCCCCCACCCCACGCCCCACTGTTCCTCAGATGTTCTTGTTAACTGCTGGAAATAGCCTACCTTGCTTGTCACCATGAAAGGTTTCCCTCCTTTCCCCCCCCCCCCCCCGCTGCTGGTGATGTTTCATCTTAAGTGATCACTCTCCTTACAGTGTGTATGATAAAACCCATTGTTTCATGTTCTCTGTGTGTGTATATAAATCTCCCCACTGTATTTTCCACCAAATGCATCCGATGAAGTGAGCTGTAGCTCACAAAAGCTTATGCTCAAATTAATTTGTTAGTCTCTAAGGTGCCACAAGTACTCCTTTTCTTTTTACTGTTGTGTAGCTACAAGCAGCAGTGAAAGGCTCTGAAAGGGGGAGGGAGCAGGGAAAGGCTATGTCACATGGAGGAAGCAGGACATTACAATGCTAAAAATAGCAGTGTAGATAGAGGATGCACTGCTTGGGCATGGCAAAAGACATGTAGAATACATACCCTAAGGTTCTGGCATGTCTGTATGTGGCTAAGCAATGCATTTACACTGCTATTTATACCCCTGTGGGGGAAGAGGGGGGCGTGTAGTGAATGTATTCTACACCCCACCGTAAGAGAGTGTGCAGTGTAGACATACCCTCAGAGTGCCTTACATTGAATTACCTTCACTTGATATTAACAATGCTTAAATCAATTTAATGAGTGTCCACACAAGGGACTGCACTGATTCAGCAAAATTGATTTAGATATCCATTTAGTTAAATCAGTGTGATTCCTGTGTGTGCCCCAAGCTGGGTTTAAGTGTAGCCCTATGCTATCTGTAACATCCTTTTTCTGTCCCAGTCAGTCTGGGATCTGAAATTATGTAAATCTGTATACATGATGGCCCACTGGGGTTATAGCAATTAAATCCATTCAGGACTGACTCATTGACCACATGAGGCAGTGTTGGTGACATATTACAATAATATCTTGTATGTGTACAGTGTGTTATCCAAGGATCTCAGAGAGCTATACTTTTGATGAATTAATAATCACAAAAAACCCTGTGAATTTGGTAACTTCCTTATCTTAAATTTCCAAACTAGTGGTGCAAGTCTGGAGTGTCTTGCACCACCCCTGCTGTGCTTTACATCACAGCCTTTAGGATGAGGCTGTCTGGGCAATCTGTTTAGAGTTCTTCCAGTGCCATCCCTCAACTCGCCAGAGGAGGTGCTCTTCAGGAATGTGACATCCACCTTCCCTTGGGGCAGAGCATATTTCCTATTAAATACTCCCAGTCCCTACCAGCATAAATGAGGAAGAGTGAGGCTGGCACTCAAACCTGGTCTCTAGTGCAGCAGTGCAGAACACTAATCCCTAAAGGACTGGCCAGTTCATAATTTACTGGGTTTTCTAAACTGTTTTATAATAGATTTTTCAGTCTATACTCAAACAATGCAGGAATATTTTAATTTTTCTGGAAATTAAGCTTAACAAATGAGAAAGGAAGCTGTGAAAACTGTATGCCTCTATAAAATTCAAGATGTCTCAAACTACATGAGCTGTAGCAGTGGGGACCTTGCAGAAAAACAGAGCTAAAGGGTGAGACATCTTAAAAATTGATTTATCCTCCCCCTTGCAAGAATTTACATTAGGAATAGAATACACTATGTTGTGCATATCTGGTAATGTATATATGTGAGTTATAAATAGAGATTAAGGAGCCTGTTCTGCATGGTCTCCTAGAAGATCTGAGCATCCTTGACTTCCACTGACTTCTTTGAGCATGGAGGCTGCTCAGGATTGGGCCCCAAATCTAGTTCAGAGCGTTGAGGCCAGGTCCTTCCATCTGGCTGAACTGGAGTCAGATTGTGCAGGCCCTCTCCCTTGGCACAGAGTAGTGGTGTCTCAGGTATGCTAACTTACATTGAATGCTCATTGCCCTCAAGGGGCCATTCTGACAGCTGGGCATGCCCTTACGTTGAGGGCCAGCCAGGATCTAGTGTAGAAGGCTCTACAATAGTGGCTCTCAAACTTTTTTTTTTCCACAGACCACTTGAAAATTGCAGAGGGTCTCAGCAGACCACTAAATGATCTTTCCATTTGTTGCTTGAACCGTTAGCTAACTATTGTAAAGCGCTTTGGATAAAAGCGCTATATATATAAAAAAAACTTTATAATAATTGAAGTTTTTTTGTTTTATAAATAAAAGCACACAACTCATATTCCAGTATCAGTAGTCTTACCTTTCGAATGTAATGGATGTGCCCTCTCTCCCAGGCCACATTAGGCCCCAAGCTGGGGCTGGGAAGGAGGCGGGGGTCTCTCCCTGGCAGCCACAGCCCTGAAGCTGGGGAAAGTAGCCTCTTTCTCTGACCGCCGCAGCCCTGCACATCCCAAATTCCCCCCATCCCCTCTTTTCACCCCACTGCCCCCTCCCACCTACCCCCTATTTCCCTCAAGGCCACCACCTCACCTTACATATGTGTCTTCTCCAGGGTCCAGGCACTTAATTAGTGGAGCCACGCCTGTGCAGCTCCACTAATTAAGTGCCTGGCCCTTCATTCTTTTGTGCATGGCTTCCCAGGCATGCACCTTAGAGGGAACTATCCATGGACCACCTGAATGGAGCTCACGGACTACTGGTGGTCCATGGACCACAGTTTGAGAACTTCTGCTCTATAGCACTACCAGATTCTTTAGTGCAGGGGGAATCCTCAGGCTGCTGGTTAAGCTGGCTTTAGGGCTATTTTGTACTGCTGAAGTAGCACAAACCAGTAGCTAAGTAATGTAAGTATTACTATGCTACATTAGTTCCCCGTTCCCTCTCTCCGTGTCTCTCCAAAGAATACCAATGCTTTGCATGTTATTCCTGGTTATTTATGAGATACTATACTAGAATCTAGAAATATATATAGAAATACTAGAATGCTGGACCACAGAATTCTGACAGTTAACAACTGAAGAAAATACAAAGCTCTCTCAGAAACTTCCTATCAGGGAACAGCTTGACTGTAAAACTTCCGTTCACACACAGCTGGTGGCTTTCTAGTTGTGCTTTGGCAACAGCCACTGTGGTAAATTATCAACTCCTACTTTTCCATATGACAAGTAATCTTCATGTGCAGAAAGTTTGGCTTGAGTAGTACATTCCTTGAATACTACATTTTCTAAATGCCAGCAATTTGTAAACCGTCATCCACCTGAAAACTGAAACCAATGGGGCAGAGAATGTTTTGGTAAATGAAAAGTGTAAATTTCAGCTACAGAAAGGACAGTTGCAATTTGCATAGGCAATGGCCCAAGTAAGGCCCATTCTTCTTCACCTTGAAGATCTGCAGTATAGAACAAATGGCATTAGAATTATATATCTGATTTGTGGATTATATTCTGTGTACTGTAGGGACACTGGACTGTGTCTTGGAGCAAAGGGGCTACTGTATTTTCTACCACTGATTTAGGCTCCCTACTCCTCACATACAACATTGTTGGATTAATTTATTTTCCTTGTACCCTCAAAGAATCTACTTTTTCTACAGGTCGTAGATCCTTTTAGGCCTCAACTCCCCACATAAACTCTCCCCCTCACATACTCCTCCTGTACACACCAAACTGAGGCAAAAACACTCACTCATTTTACCTCATTGCAAAATGTTGGGCCATCTCAGCTTTCATAATCTAGTCAGCTCCCTAAATTGTTCCTGCCTTCCTGGTTAGGCCACTGCATTACTACAGGATTTTCCCACATCAAGATGTTAAACTACAGGATGTTAATCTAAAAGGTAAGGACTGAATCTTGTACATCATCCAGCAAATGAGGCCTCGATGCTGACTGAGGCCTCTGGGTATCACGGTAATACAAATTCTACATTGGAATTCTGGAAATGCCCATGGGCCCAGTTCTTCATGTGGATGAACGGGTACAAATCTCTGTAGCTTCAGCAGGAAATGCATTCTTGTGGCTGAACACAGAATTGGGCCATTGATTTATGCAGTGGTCTTAAGGCAGCATTATTGTGACGGTGTGAAAGGTAGAACTGGTTTAAAAAAAAAACACATTTGTTAAAGATGGTTAGCAACATCATATCATCATAAGATCCCTCCATTCTCAAATCATTCCATACATTAACTGCTTTCTGGTGCAAAGAAAAAAAACGAAGGTACAAATGTCTTCTGGGTGGCGATTTTTTATATGCATACTTCAGAGGCTTGCAATTAAGACATCTGAGGATGTTGGGGAGGTAATTTATCAGCAGTTCTACTTCCTGTGACTGAAAAAAATAGTGTATTAGTTGTAAGGTTACACAAAAGTCAGTGGAGTTACACCATGGCTGAACTTGGTCCAATACATTCTATGCAAATAGGCTGGCTCCAGCACAGACACGGAAGTAAATAGGTTTTAATGCCATGAATGGTGTGGTTTACACCAAGAAAGAATTTGGCCCAATATTTATCAGTCCAAAAAGGATCTAATATTTTCCTGACCTGGTAGAGAGTCATATTTCCTGGTTGGGAAAGTATTCAAATTGTTGTGGCTGTGTCACAGCCATTCCTGTTGTTTCTGTTGCAGATACATGGCAAGAACAAATAATTTATTTTAAAAGTGACTGTGGGATTTTTTTTTTCAAGTTTTAAAAAAAAACAATGGGGCATGTGAGCAAAACTACTACTGAAAACTGAAACTAGAAAAACTGACTGAAGGCGATAACATCTTTAAATGAAGCACATGCAAAAGCAGCAAGTGCTAGAGCAACTGTTCTTAGCACCCAACCAGTTTCCTGCTGCTGTGTTACGTTTCACTTGCAAATACTTATATGGAGTTAATAAAGTTACTGTTGGATAATCCTGGCAAATTCTACCCTGCAATCTTTGTTTGAACATGGCATAAGACAGCTATGGTAAAATTAACCATACCCCAAAGAACAGTTTCTCCGGAGAAATGTACACAAACATATTTTTAAAAATGTGTGTGTGTGTGTGTGTAAATGATCTAACTCATTGTATAACATAGCCAAGGACAAATATAAAGCATACATCAGATAAACAATGGAAATTAATGTAACACAATGAGAAGAATGTCTAAAACCATCAATGGGGTGGGAATAACTGTAATATTAAAAAAAAAAAAAAGTCCTTACACCAAGACTATTCTGTATAGAACAGGGGTTCCAAAACTGTATGGAGGGCGGGTAGGGAAGGCTGTGCGTTGCCAAACAGCCTGGCCCCTGCCCCTATCTGCTCCCTCCCACTTCCTGCCCCCGACTGTCCCCCCCCAACACCCAACCCCCCCCCACTCCTTCTCCCCTGACCAGGCCCTCCCCTAACCTCCCCCTAGCCAATCCCCCTGCTCCCTGTCCCCTAATTGCCCCGATCCCTATCCACACTCCCGCTCCCTGACAGGCCCCCACCCAGGACTCCCATGCCTATCCAACATCCCCATTCCCCATCCCCTGACCGCACCTCCCCCAGAACCTTCACCCCATCCAACTCCCCCCTGCTCCCTGTCCCCTGACTGCCCCCGGGATCCCCTGTCCCTTAGCCGACCCCCCCCACTCTCTTACCTTGCCGCTCAGAGCATGTTTAGCAGTTGTGCCGCCCAGCCGGAGTCAGCCACACCGCTGCGCTGCCCGTCAGGAGCTCGCAGCCCCGCCACCCAGAGCGCTGGTGGCACGACGAGCTGAGGCTGCAGGGGAGTGGGGACAGCAGGGGAAGGGCTGGGGGCTAGCCTCCTAAGCTGGGAACTCAAGGACTGGGCAGGACAGTCCCATGGGCCATAGTTTGCGCACCGCTGGTATAGAAGCACAAAGGACATTTAAAAAAGGAAGATAAAGGGCCAACCGCCACTGATGTCACTTCCCACCAGGAGAGAATTTGGCCCACAATCAAGTGTAGTTAGCTAAATACTGCACTAACAGCATTTAACTCTATAGTACTTAAACTACAGCTGAATTATTTAGTTTAACTGAGAACAGAATTGGCCCAAAGGGCCTAAGTATCATAAAATACTCATCAAAAAATAACAGATTCAACCTGAAAGAAAGTGACTGATTTATTTAAAACTGCAGCATATCAGAATGACTGGGATGATGATCAGTTACATCTTGTCAGGCTGGGTGAAACTCAAATGTTGCACTACTGTGAGCAGCTTAATCTATATACAACAAGCAAGTTCTTGGACAAAATGCTTTCCGTGCTAGAACTAGCTGCTGGCCCCTGCAGTTTCCTTCCTCCCAATAGCTATTTTAAGTATTATTGACTGAAAAAATCTTGCTCGTTATTATTATTACAGAGAAGGCAACCACCTTTACACATTTGCTGAAATGGTCATTGTTGTTTTTTTCTCCTGCAACCACAGCAAGCAATACAAAAAAAACTCAGACTACAAGCCCCCACATAGTAGTGCTCCAGGGAAACTCCAGTGGGAACACGGAACCGCTTCAGGGGGCAGAACTTTATCATGCTGCCTAATAAACCAGAAGACACAACGAAAATAATTAAGATGTAGCAGCTGGAAAGCAATAATTATTTATTACCTGAATTATAGACTATACTATGAAAATTCTTATCAGGCACTTTATTGATGAATGAAACATTTTTTAAAAAAGCACCTAAGTGACTTTGGCACAGATCCTCAATTGTCTTTTGGTATGTAACTCTCGTTGAAGTCAATCACCTACATACCTTTGAGGAGCTGGGCTTAAGGCTCATGTTCGAATGTGGCGTGCAAGGTCCCACTGCCGTCAGTGAGGCCAAGGCCACAGCCACACTGTAGCCTTCTGCCAGACAGCCGGGGTGTGATCTCTGATGATGCTAGCTGTGCTAACACATGCTCCTTGTCTAGAGGCTGCTATACAATACACCTGCCACTGTATAGTTTGTTTCACTTGCGGGGTAGAGGTAGGGATAGTTTTAATAATTTTATGCAGATAATGTTGAAGTAAAAAGAAAACGGTACAGAGTTTAGGCATAGAAGTTTCTGGTTATCAGGGAATAAGGTACAGATTATCAAGGGGTGCAAAGTTAGGAGCAGGTGGTGTAAGGAATACATAAGCTGCAATCTCCCCGATTGAGGGTAAAAGTTTAATGGGTCAAAGTACAGACATTGAGATATGGGAGTATGTTGTCCATATAATGGCTATGTTCAGGTGTGGAGTATAATGGACGAGTACGATGATGAGGATGGATCTACCCTCATTTGGTGGGATTTAATGTTCAGTGAGTTTATGGTTCCAGTTCATATGGTCCAATGGAAAAAAAACGAAGTCTCTCAGTCCCTTTCCCATGGTTGAGGCAAGATGTTGTACCGGCTCACCTCCTGGTACTGTCGGTGGCCGGTGATGTGTTCGATGTAGATGTCCCTGGACCATCGGATTGTGTCCGAGACCATGAGGCACCGCATGAGCCGTGCATACCGTCAACCGATCCCGCAGGTCCACAGCACACACTCATTGCAGGGGTCCCAAGCGCCCAGGGCTCTGACAATCAGGGTATCCATCTGCACCTCGTAGCCCTTCGCTCTCAGGGTGTCAGCCGGGGGGGGGGGCATATTTTTCCAGCTTACGAGCTCGGGATTCGCAGAAGGCCGGGGTCCTGTTCTCAAAGGAGACCGTGATGTCGATGAGGATGATCTTTTTCTGGTCCTCGTCGGTGACTACCACGTCAGGTCACAACTGGCTGTCCGTCCTGGGGATGGTGGAGTTCACGCGACCTCCCCCGGCACGGTGCAATGGCTTTCACCAGGCGATTCTGGATGGTGTTGTGGCGCAGCTGCCAGGCTCTGGAGTGGGGCTTGCAGCTGCACAGGACGTGGGGCAGGGTCTCGTTGGAGTAGCCGCACTTCCTGCAACGCTTGTCTCGGTTCCCGTGGTGGACGGCTCCGTTGAGTGGGACGCAGTTGAGCCGGGTGCGGTGGATGAACTGCCAGCCGGCAAAACGGGTGAAGCTGCCCCCGGCGATGAAGTGGTTGCTGGCGACCCACTTGCTGATAAGTTCGAAGACTACAAAGCACAACTTTGCCAGCATAAACAGCATCCACATGAGGCATGCCTTGCTCACTTGCTGGGACTCCTACATGGGTGAAACACTCCTATTGCAGCCATTACCTTGGACTCCTAAGTGGAGTGAAAAAGGGACCTAGGTGCCTAAGTAATTTACAAAAAGAAAAGGACAACTTGTGGCACCTTAGAGACTAACAAATTTATTTGAGCATAAGCTTTCGTGGGCTACAGCTCACTTCGTCGGATGCAACAATTTACGTGATTTGAAGATTTACCGAGACTTTTAGGAATGCAATACCTGAACCTTGCACATTTCTGAAGAGCCCCCAAAATGTAGCCCAGTTACTGTAGTAAGAGGTAGTGAATTATGGACTTTACATGAGCAAGGACATTGCACATGCTGCAAAACAGTAGGAGTCTGATATTGTCAGGGGCACCTCATGGGACTGCCATTGCTTTTAATGGGCCCTGAGTGTGTTCAGCATCTCCCAGGATTAAGTGCTAAAGGAGGAAGTGTGGGCTAGTGCAGAGGTTCCTAACCGGTGGACTGTGAGGCAGTCCTGGGTGGTCTGTCATGGGTGGAGTTGGGGGTAGGTGCGGTGTTGCCTCCCTCATCCCCTAAAGTGTATACCTTGGTGTCGTGGTGGCCAGGGCTGGCCCCCAGCCAGGGCTGGGGGAGCTCAGTGCCCCGGTAGGTGGTAGAGGGCAAAGCGGCGCTGCTGAGTGGTGGGCACCGAGTGAGGAGACATGGCTATCCCCAACACACAGCAGCTGGAGGGTTCGGGGCCATAAGCGGAGCCACCAAGCCCCTTGCAGCCAGGCCTCCTGCCTCGCTGTGGGGCCCCAGAACTTGGCTGCGCGGGATGACAAGGCCAGGCCCCACATCCCCACCCTGCATGGACACACTGACTAACGGGCTGGTGCTGCATCCTGAGCCTGTGCTAGCTCTCCTGCTGCCATGACAGGGGGCAGCATTGCCCACCACCTTGTGAGTGAGGCCCAAAGGCTTCCTCCAGCACCCCCCAAATACCGCCGCCCAATAGACACACACACACCCTCCAGCATGCCCCCTAACCGTAACCCCTTATCTAGCTGCCCCCTCCCTTTCCCTCCAGTAGCATCCTCTCTTTGGGAACTTGAAGTATGGTAACTCTCCAGCCGGTCCTGCACTGAGCTGCCACACCGCTGGGGCATGGGGTTTGGGGCTTGCCCCTCTCTGGTGCTCCAGCTCTGTAGCTGGGGAGCAGGGTTCGGGTGGGGGCGGGGCACTCCACGCAGTTCCTGGAAGCCGCAACATGGCCCTGCTCCAGCACTCCTACGCACTGCAATGGCCCCTCCAGCACTCCAATGGGAGCTGCAGGGGCGGTGCCTGCGGACGAGGCAGCGTGCAGAGCTGTCTGGCCATGCCTGTGCATAGGAGCTGGAGAAGGGACATGCCACTGCTTCCGGGAGCAGGTTAAGCGCTGCCCAGAGCCTGCACCCCTGAGCCTCTCCTCACACCCCCAAACTCCTGCCCCAGCCCTGCTCCGCCCTCCGAATCCCTCTGTCCCAGCCCACCTCCTACACCCCAAACCCCTCATCCCCAGAGCCCAGACCCGCAGCCAAAGCCCTCACTCCCTACCCCACGCCACTCCTCCCCCCCAACCCAGAGCCCCCTCCCACACCCTGAACTCATTTCTGGCCCCAGCCTAGAGTCCTCACCGCAACCTCAATTTTGTGAGCATTCATGGCCTGCCATACAATTTCTATTCCCAGATGTGGCCCTTGGGCCAAAAAGTTTGCCCACCCCTGCCCTAGGGACCAGGCCTCGGTGGTTTTGCTGTGTCTGCCTGTAGCATGGGCAGCGTGTGAAGGGGAGGCTAGCTCCCATCCCTTCTGCCCAAAGTATCGCCCCCTCCTGCCATTGCCAGAGCCCTGAGCCGCAGCTGCTGGCCTCCTCACCCCAGCCCCAGGCCCCTCTGGCTGACCTGAGCATCGCCAACCCTGCAGCACCAGGTGGCCCCAGCACCAGGCAGCCCAAGCACTGGCCCCAGCCACCCCGAGTCCTGGGCCATAGGCTGGCCCACTCTAGCCCCAGCCCCGCCTGCTTCTGGGAAGAGGAGCAGCCTGGGCTGGGGCCACAGGGGAAAGAGTGGGAAGCAGGAAGGGGCCTTGGGGCAGCACATGGGTGCGGGGGAGACACGGAGCTTTTCGGGGAGACTTAGCTTCCCTTGGCCTGCAATACCCACTGCTCATGGCCTGGAGTCTACAATCCTGTGATTGGGACCATCAAGGTCAGGCCCAGCCAGAGTGCCTAGCTTTGCCCAGCACTGGTGGCCCTCGAGCCCTTTCCTCATTCTCGGGCAGGTGGGTGCCTGTGAGGCGTGCCAGGGTGGTGGGTGGGTGACTAGGGCAGGGCTACCAGGTGCAAGGCACTCAGTGAGCTGCTGAGGTGGAGGATGTTCGCAGGGCTTGGCTGTGACACCTACCTGGCCCCTTCACCCGCTCGCTGGCTCTGATCCCTGCTGAGGTGATGGGCTGTGCATGTCCCATGGGATCCCTCTCCCTGACAGATGTGTGTTGATAGTGGGCCATGGTGCCTATTGCAGCTGCAGAGGCGGGCCTGAGGGAAAAAATTTGGGACCTTCTGGGCTAGGGATTAGTGCAAAGGGCCGGGACTCAGCAGCATCTAGAGTTTGACCTGAATGACCTATAGACACACCTGGACATAGTGACAACCAGGTGGCACTGAGCTTAGCTGCCCTGGGTGAAGGTGACATATAAAACCCTGTTTATTACTCCATCTGTGGACAGTTAGCCTCCTCTCCCTCAGCTGGTTACTCTGTGCATTAGGTTTCCATACACGTTCTGCTTATTAGGAAATGTTATTTAATTTGAGAAATAGTTTTGCTGGCTAAAGTCAAGATGTTGCCATTGTTTTTTCCCTCCCCTAGTGCTCTGTGTTTGCAACCAGAGCAGCGGGGGAGTAGCATTACTCTAACAAGCAAGATCATAATGGTCCCTTCTGACCTTAAAGTCTATGATTCTATCACATATCTACCTTTTAAAAAACAAAATCTGGTTAATTGTCCCTTTTCCCACTTGCTAAAGAAACTTGGGTTTGGTGAGAGGGGGAAGTTGCCTCTGATTCAGGGTGGGGGTTCGTTTGTTTTTTTTGGTTATTCTTAATTTTTTGCAAAAATCAAAGAAACACAATCTCAGCTGCTTCACTTCAATGGGAATTTCCCCTGAGAAGTGACTGACTAAGGCCCAGAACCACAAAGGCAGTTGGGCATGCCTACTGAATCAGGTTTCTGCAGGTGGCATGGGCATTGTGGTGCCTGGCACCCCAATTTCAGGATTGTACTGCAGCTTAGGGCGGAGACAGGCATCTGGATGCCTAGCATAAGGCAGCAGCGTTCATGTCCACAGGCAGAACCGTAGGTACCTAAGGAACTTTTACAATGAAAATTTAGGCACCTACAGGGTGAGGTAGCAGCTGAACAGAGCTTTTTCTGGAGCACATGCCTAAAACGGATGTAGGTGACTAGATCCCAGATGTAAGTTCCTAAGCAGCTTTGTGCCTCTGGGCCTTAGTAAAAATGGAGACCCATGTCCATTGTCCTAGATCCATGCATGGAGGAGCCTTCGGGATTTGGATCTCCCCCAGTATTTACAGCACCATTGCCCTCTCTTCCTGGGACTCCAAAGAGCTCTTTTTCTGTGCTGCTGAGATCATGCAAGGGGAGGTCCCACAAAGCTATCTCAGAAAAGCCTTGAGCTGCATTATCTTTTCTATAACCCTCCTCCAGCTCCTCATCTGAGTTTACTGAGGCAAAATAAGTTCTTGCCCAAGAGCACTCATTAGAACATCAGCTGTCTTGTGCCATGGATTTGTAAGCAGCACTTCACACTGACAGAAGACTAAGAACTAAGTGCTAAGAACTGCGGGTGTGACGTGGCATTGAGTTACTGATATAGCAGAATCCTACAGATCAGAACCCCCACTGTCCAAACCTCCTTTTCGTAATGACCTGGATCAGAACTCAGCATGGCGTTTACATGGCTGCCAATCCTGTTTTCAGTCCACTAATAATATTTATTATTATTACTCAGAGGACTTAAAAAAATATCACTATCCCCATTTTATAGACAGGGAAAAAAAGAGAGAGACACGCACAACAGGTCAGTAGCAGAGTTGGGGACAGAGCCCTGGTCTCCTGATTACTAGTCTGGTGCCTGACCACATTGCCTTTAAGTCCTAGTTGCTCTTTCTATCTGTGCTGTGCTGCAGTTGTCCCACAGTACTTCCCATTTCATTCACAATGTACAGGATAGTTCTTGATTCTAAAGCAAAGGCTAATCCCAGTTTTCCATTATGAGATGTGACATCCTTCACCCTCTTCACCCCAAAGCCCAAGAAGTGTGGCTAAGATTAAAAAAGGACAAATAAGAGGATTATTAAAAATTTAACTATATCATATTTATTATCAATCCACAGGATAATTTGATTGCTACATGAGCTCATAAAAGCTATTTCACCTTTACAAAATTAAAAAAATGTGCCACAAGGATGTAATAACTGCTGATAACCCACCAAGAACTGAATCTTAAAATTATAAATTTGCTGTAGAAAAGATTTAAAAAAAAACAATTATATTCACTTTAGAATTTTACTTTGAATAAAATATTCCCCTGTATAAAAAATAAAAAAGCTTGCTCTGGTTAGAATTAGAGTATTTTTTTCCTTCTTGAAATCTGGGAATTTGCATAATATCTCTGTAATATTTTTCTTCCTATTGTACCACGCGGCATTCAAGCATAGCAGATTAGAAACAAACACGAGAAAAGCAGTCTTAATGTGTGAAATCCATATAGGAAGGTTCACCTTCCTTTTCTTTCCCATACTTCTCAAGACTTGTTAGAAAGAATAGCCTTGGAAAAGAATAAAGATGGGAGGGGGCTTTGAATGTGCCATTCATTAGAGCAAGGTAATAAAAGGCCTTTTCGTAAGTGCTTTTTAATAAGGTGCAGAAGCAGACTGCAATGTTGCTAGTACTGCACTATGTACATATTCACAATAGATTTTTTTTTATTTAAAAAAAATTCCAGCTAGTTCACATTTTCTCTTCCATTCTGAGGCTTTCAGTTCCATCACAGCCTTGACTGCAAGAAGTGCCGCAACACCACTTCCCTTGTGGTTGTTGGTCCTCTTATGAAGTACTGGAACTTATATAAGTGGGCCAAAGTTCTGTTTTTCCTATGCAGTAACCTTGGAAATCCATCTGGTTTCAGGTATACATACTGATGGCTGGAGTCCTGAGTTAAAAAGCTCCAGTACTGGAGTCGGACACAGCAATGTTCTATATTGTCAAGGCTTTCCCTTAGATTTGTCTAATGTGCGTCAGAGTTGCACCTCTTCTAGAGAGACATAAAATACAAAAACAAACCAAAACTAAACAGACACAGTCAAAGGCTTAGCAGCTCTTGACTCTCGACTGGGTGATGTCTGATGTTTTCTTGATGACACTAGCCCGTGTCTCATGGTCTGGCCTGCTGCTGCTGGCAGAAGCTGAAGACACTACTTGTGGGAGAGGGATAGCTGGGAAAGGGGGCCAGGAGCTGTTGTAAGGCAGTGGGGAGCTTTCTTCTTTGATAGTGACCTGGAGGTCAGGCTTGTTGGAAGTCACAAAAGTAGCCATACTGGGAAGAATATGAGAAGTGTTCCTCATACCCAGGTTGCTCAGATACTGTTTGCCTTCAATGTTTTTCTTTTGCCAATGAATCCGACCCTGAAAAGAAAAAGACTGTCAGTGAATGTGATTTTGTAAACTACTCCTACTAATACAACTGATACAGAGGCTGCTCTCTTCTCTCTTTCAGACTTGCCCTAAATTTCATTACGGTGTTGTAGCCAAATAAAGGACCATGTACTAAGGAATGGCCACTAAAATCTGTGCTTCTAGCCTTTTGTGTGTGACTTTGTGATTTCTTCTCCCTCCAATCCCACTCTCTGAAGTCTAGGTGTTCCTCTGCATAATTTACCCTGCTGATGGAACACAAAGGCCATACTCTCCAGTTATTCTGGAAAAATGGGTAGAGGGGCAAGGAACTCCGAGCTTCAAAGTTCAAAATTTCCCCCCATTGGTCTATCAGGGGATTCCCTCCTCCTTGGAATGGGCAAGGGTTTCAGTCCCTGAATTCAGAGGAAGTTTGGTCACCCACAGAAGTCAAGTGCCTAAACATAGATGATGTCTTTCCTTAGTCAGCACAGAACAGAATCCAGTGGCTGTTAACGCTGCTAGCATTATTCTTTCATGGGCTATCCACTCGGATATCCAAGCGGCCTGTAGGCGATCATGCCACAGAGATCTGCTCCATCCCCTAATGCATGTGGAACATCAGTGCACACCCAGGAGGGGAATTCTAATGAGACTGGGGAGCAAGGTAATCTTACTATAGAACTAGTGCTAAGCCCTGCACTGAGAAGCAAGTAGAGACGTTTCTCATCCCCAGCTTGTTCAGACTGTCCTAGGGGTGTCTGCTGAGTTTTGTTCTCCTCTTCCTGCAGCAGCAGGATGGAAAATATGGCCTACAGGATCAGCAATGTTTTAGGGTCACTTTCCTTATCCATGCCCTACTAAAGCCAACCCTCCTTCTGGCAGCAAGTAGCAGCTCAACCATACTCCAGCACACTACCCTGCAAGGTGCTATTTTTACATCCTTAGAGAATTTTCACTTCTTTTTATGGTATTAAATGTCATTAGCTTGGTAAGTGCTCCCCCCAAGCTCCCCTCCCCCTTCAGGAGGATGAGAGATGAAGAGCTTATTTAACGTTAAAGTATGTACACTGAGAGCAGAGTTAATGTTGCTGCTCATTTTTGACTTCATAACAGAATTCTCCCACCGAAAGGATTCCAACTTTTTTTTTTAGTTTTTTTTTTTTAAACAGAGCAAGGAAAGGGTCTTGCAGAGAAGTATTTCATGAATATGAAGCTGGAATCCTGAAGCCAAATTTCAGCCTTGTCTCTAATATACATATGTATTTTTATGTCCAATTATGTGATCTACACATATAAAGCTGAGATTTACATGCACAAATAGATGTGCATGCATCTATTCAGCACATGCAAAATTAGGGCTGCAAATGAAAAAATGTTCCATGGGTTCTGTTAGGTCACAAGCAATAGCTCCACACAATATTTGGTGGTTATATATTATTTCCTTTGTTTTTTTTTCATTCAAAGCATGAGGACAAACTTGTCAGGAAAGCTCACATGTACCACATTTGCAAAAGTCTCTCCATCATCAAGATCGCCATTTCCTGCTATTGTGTGAGCCCAGACAACATACAAGAAAATCCAAACAAGGCTGCTCGCAACCATGATAAAATACTAAGCTACCCAGAAATACTGAGCCATAACACACACGCATGCACAAAGCCCCTCCTGTATAAAGAAATTTGTTTCCACAGTTGACATCTCTCCAAAGCACATTTTTGATTTTCCTGTACAAATTAGTTTACTTCTAATTTTGAGAGATGAGGGTTTTTTTTTTTTTGGTGTGTGTGTGTGTGTTTTTTTTTTTAAAACAGGCATCAACTTCATTCTACAAGCATCTGAACATTCGTCTCCATACAGCCCTCCCTCCACTATTAAAATTAATAGTGTCTGAGTAGAAATGTATTTTGGTGGGGACAATAGGAAAGAACCTCCACAATGTGTCACTTTAGTACTTGAAGAATTTCTGCTGAGCACTATAAAAGCAAATGCTTACCTCTGCATTTTCTTCATCACTGGGAATACTGTCCGTCGTTTCACTTTCTGTTGGATGAAATGGAAGTAAAAATGAAAGTTGGCATCATTCTACCTGAAGTATCAAAATCCATCTAAACAGACAATATCCACTGCTTAGAAACAGGTCACTATAACCTCTTCTAGAGCTAGCAAAGATTAAAAGAAACACACAAATAAATAAATAAATAAAATTAAATATGCATGGATTGACTCCAGACTTGTAACATGAGGCCTACATAAAACTGCTTGCTGAACCTGTGAGCACCTGAACAGAGTAAAATAAAAAGGTTAACATGATAAACAAGCCTGTGCACTTAAAGCAGGAAAATAGACTACACTAGATGTAGGAAATGTTAAAGAGAAGCAGATGCACAAGGGGCTTATCTCTGCTTAACCTTACGGGCAAAAGGAGAGACTTTATTTTCCTTCACCACTGTATTTGCTATCTTTTTATGGTGTAGCTAAAATGTTGCAAAGTCCTTTCCTTTGCTTTATCACTGTTCATGACTGCACCCAAAGAGATAAAGATGCTTTCACTTGATAATTTCTATCTAAACTTTCAGCCTCAAGGTCTAATCTTCTGTAACATATTTTGTTACTGCTACAATAGAATTTGTTCTCATTTACTTTTGTTTCATCCTTCTCTTGCCCTTAATATCCCACCCCGAGCCCCTCCATCACTGAATCTCCACACACATCCCTTTTATGATCCCCAAAACTGCTGTACCTTCCTTGCCCCCCCACCTATAATCATCCTCTCCATCACTGCACCTCCACATACACACTCCTGCCATCAGCTCCCCAAGCACTGTACCTCTATTCACACACATGCACACACACCCTCTCCTCACCCCCTACCCACTGCACCTCCACACACACCCCCCTCTCCTCATCCCCCCACTGCACCTCCACCTCCACCTCCACACACACACACACACACACACACACACACACACACACACACGCACACACCCCATAATCCCACCAACCACTGCACCTTCACACACATATACCCCTCCCATACTTCCCCTGAGCACTGTACTTACACATGCCTCTTATCATCCCCCCCATACACACACAATGCCTCTACCTCCACACTTCTCATCACATCTGTGTTCCTGTCTCCTAACCCAAATGCACACACTGTAACTGGGGGTGAGTGGGCCACAGACACATACAGTGCTAAGCAAATAGATGGGATCATTGCATTCTGGAAAAGTCACTTTACTGCAGCATAACCTATCCACATGAGGAAGTTATATAAAAACAGCTGTAGCGGACTAGTTATTCTGATAAGGATTCGGACTTTGTACAACTTCACATGTGCTGACCTGGATAAACAAACAGAGTTGTCACAAGATGGTTTTTGCCAATTAAACCAAACTACAAGCTAGGATGGGAAAGGGAAGGCAGGAGAACAATCTGTATAGAAGACAAGGGGCACAATTTGGGAATGACATGGATAGAAAGAATTCATATGCAGACATGAAACAGATACTCCGATGTACAGAAATGTGTGGTAATAAAGAATTTTGTAATGCAAACAAGAAGGAATCTGTCCTCAATGTTTATATATTATCAAAAGTCTGAGCAAGAGAAGGTTCCAGCACTGGCAAGGGGAGAAGATCACTGGGATGCACAAAATTCTAAAGGAAAAAGAGGCTGCAAGACTATTTGAATTATTGTCAACAAGATGAGGTAAGCAAAGAATGAGGCTAGCAAATAAGGGAAATAGGTAGGTGTTAGCTTGAACAGCTTCAAAAAGGAGGAAGATGGGTTTTTGCAAGAAAACATTTTTGTGTACCTCAGACCACTTTTTGGTAGCAGTGATAAAATAATTGTTATCGTGGTAAGTCACTGCATAATGAGTGGCCTTCTCACACATGCAATATGTACATAGGATGCATCCGGCACATCCCTTGTGCATTACTCTGCCACACCATGCTATTGCAAGGTCCAAAAATAAACCTGGGACTCTTGAATGGTTGTACCATTTGGATTTGCACAGTGCAAAGTAGAGTCAGGAGAAGTGAGATTATCCTATGAATTTCAGGATTGGTGGCAGCCCCAACATAAAACGCACAGGGATTCCTATCCTGTGAATCATTTGTATGCTTAAAAAAAATCCTGGGCCAGATCCTTGTCTTCTGCCATGAAATGCACTCATGAAGTAGAAAGGTGGCATTAAGTCACCCAAGCCTGAACTAGCTGTGCACCATCCCCAAATATGGAGTTAGAACATCCTGAAGACTCCCACGATTCCAGTACAACAGCTGAGAATCAGCAATGCATAGGGACACCACAACTGTGCCTCATTTTCCCCATGCATGCCCCGTATGCTGGGCCAGGAAGTGAGGTAGCATAAAAGCCATTACACGAATACTGGAGGATATGCCTACTCTTGGGTGATCCTCCCATGGTCAGCTATGCTGGCTATAGGGCTGCTTCATGACAATAGAGTGGTGCAAAGCAGATGCTGCACATCCCAAGATCTAGTTCCACATATTTTCTATGTACTCAAATTATTTATTCAGATTCTTTGGCAGAGGTTAAGAGAAGCATTTTTGTCATGTTCAGTTATACTGGGAGAGTAGTGCAAGAAGCATTTGACAGACAGACAAATGTTTCTAAGGCCCGATCTTCTATTAGTAATACATTTTATAACATCCTCTTCCCAAAGCCCTGCTGAAGCTCGGGCCATTACAGACTAACCACAGTGGCCATGATGATCATATATCAGCATGTGACAGAGCAATGCTCGAGGTGATTCCAAGAGAACATGATGCTATTCACCCTGACATTAAGATAAAAATATTTTCTATAAAAATGTGTCGAACTAATTTGCCTAATGGTTGAAAGATAAAGCCACAGAGAGAGTAATGAGTCACACCCAGACCAATGTAGTATTAATGACCATTTAAAAGGATAAACATTTCTGTTTCTACCTATGCCCTCTGAAGGCTTGTAAGCTATTTGATAACAGTGCAAAAATGAAGGACATGTTGTGTCTCAGACTGTTGCCACCTTTCAAGTATGTTTAGATCAGTAACAGTCCAGCTTTGCCATTCTGCAGACCTCTGCAACAGAGACAGCCTCCTCTCTGAAACTCCCAGTTCCATACTTACACAGTGACATTATCATCAGCTGAAGTGCCTAGATGCCCCAATCCCTTTGTGCTAGACACTGTACAAACATATAGCAAAGAGACAGTCCCCACCCCAAAGAGTTTAGGCCCAGACCTTTAATGGGAGTTAAGTACCCAAATACCTTTGAGGATGTGGGCCTCCGTGTCAAAGTATCTATAGTGCTCAGTTCTGTGGCCCATCTCCTAATTCTCCACCATCTCTATCTGTTCTGAGGCTCCACAAACTATAACTTTAGAACCACTGAGCAAGAGCACTAGTGGAATGTTGGCAATGTATTTCCATCCACATCCAATGAGACTATGAAATACTCAATCTAGATTTCCTTAGTCTAGTATTTGCTTTAGGCACCTTAGAAACTAAAGCTTTCAAATGTGCCTTCAGATTTAACAAACTACATTTTGTAACGATTACGATCACTACATTTCAATATTTTGGTTGATTAAAAATAAGTAATAATGAAATGTAGTTTAGACTATTCAGGGATAGATTCTGCTAGCCCTTCTCATGTTAAAAAGCACCTTTCTCCAGGAATTGTTCCGTTCAAGCCACTTGTGGAACAAGCTTCTATTCACACGAATAAGGCTAGCAGTATCTGTGTCCTTGTTCCCTGTAATTATTACATGGGACAATTAGTAAATGTGAATTACATGAAAACAGTAAATGGACAAAATATACTGTACATACGACTCTTCTTGCTTTACAGTATGATAAATGTTAAAGAAAACTGGAGTGGATAGTGGGAGATACAATATGTAAAAATAAGGCTGTGCAGGGAGAGAAGGGGAAGAGAAAACAGGTCATTATGCTTCCCGGGCCTCTTAAAATAGGATTCATCTGTAATCCAATGATAGTGACTAATCAAGAGAAATCGTGGGATGAAGAGCAAATGTGATAACTCTAAAAACAACATCAGTTCTATAAGGCAGTAATAGTAAAATAACACTGTCAACTTAAATTTGGGCCAATGTTTACATGTTATAAAAACAAGCTTTTATAAAATGTAGAAATGTTTCCATATTGAAAATATCCAATGAAAACAGTTGTTTTTAAATAAACATTCTCCATCAGAATTTAAAGCCCCAAAACTGCAGCACTAAGAATCTGAAAGCGATACTAAAATGTCAAAGTTGATTTTCAGTTCAAGCTGAGAGAAATACAAAAGAAAAAAAACCAGTATAAATAGAGTCAGAAACACTGGATTTTTAACTGTCTTTCACCTTTTATAATCAAAGGTGTTATAGAGAAAGAAACTTGATTGCAGCATTAGGAGACAAGGTGAGTGAGGTAATATCTTTTATTGGACCAACTTTTGTTGGTGAGAAAGATAAGCTTTCAATCTACATCATTTTAAGTTAACACTGTCTTTCTAATAAAAGATGTGCATCCTTAACTGATTTTGCACCTACAAAGGTTTACTTTCCATTAGTTACTTAATTGCCATTAGTTTCAGAGTAGCAGCCGTGTTAGTCTGTATTTGCAAAAAGAAAAGGAGTACTTGTGGCACCTTAGAGACTAACAAATTTATTAGAGCATAAGCTTTCGTGAGCTACAGCTCACTTCATCGGATGCATTTAAATGCATCCGATGAAGTGAGCTGTAGCTCACGAAAGCTTATGCTCTAATAAATTTGTTAGTCTCTAAGGTGCCACAAGTACTCCTTTTCTTAATTGCCATTAGTTACTTATATTTCCCTCCTAAAATAGATGTTGCTTTCTGGCTTCCCAATGTGAAACTAGGGAAGATACTTGGAAGTATTCAGAGGTAAAAGTAAGCCAGTACGCCCCGGTATGGCGTACCTGTAAGAGCCGGTGCGCCATACCGGGACTGGCTTTCCCAGAGGGCAATTTAAAGCCCTGGGGTAGCAGCAGCGAGGCTCTGGCAGGGATTTAAACAGCCCTGGAGCTCTAGCCACCGCTACCGCCCCAGACCTTTAAATCCCCGCTGGAGCCCTGCAGCGGAAACCCTGGGTAGTGGTGGCAGGGCTCCGGAGTGGATTTAAAGGGCCGGGGCAGTAGTGGCGGCTGGAGCCCCGGGGCCCTTTAAATCCCTGACGGAGCCCGGCCGCCGCTACCCTAGGACTCGGGCAGCAGGGCTCAGGCGGGGATTTAAAGGGCTCGGGGCTCCGGCAGCTACTACCACGGTGGAGCCCCAGGCCCTTTAAAGCTCTGCCAGAGCCCAGAGCCCCGGGGTAGCGGTGGCAGCCAGGAGCCCCCAGGGCTCCTCAATGATTTAAAGGGTCCGGGGCTCTGCTGCAGTAGCGGCAGCTGGAGCCCTGGGCCCTTTAAATTGCCTCTGCAGCTGGTAGCTCAGGGGTGATTTAAAGGGCCCGGGGATTTAAGGCCCTGCCTCTTTCGGTTAAGGCCACGCCTCTTCTGGTTGAGACCACGCCCCCTGTTCAGGACTCTGGCATACCAGTAAGTCCGCTAACTTACTTTCACCCCTGGAAGTATTAGAACTCAGGTCGAAAAAAAATGACCAGCGAAGTATAAGTGTTTCAGAATCTCTGTCAACTACCCTAAGGTACAAAAAAAAGAAACCATCCACCACCTCCCCAACGGTGGTATCCGCCTAATTGCTTAGGCCTATGTAACATTCCAGCACTACCCGATGAGCTCTTCTGAATCTTGTGAAAGTTCTTTTGAGGAATGACTTACCTGCATAGGAGGAGACTGGGGAGATCTGCAGAGGGTATAGCTGACTCATGCTGAGGGGCTGCTCATCACACTCTGTTGTCACCTCTACTACTTGGCAAACATCAGGAGGATTGGCAACTATCACCTGCTCCTCAGTATTGCCATCAAGGTGGGGCTGTCCTACAACTCCATATCAGAAGGAAGAGATAGGTTATTGCAAGACTCCCTGATTTGTCAGACACATTGAACTGTTGCATTAGTACAGAGGTGGGCAAACTATGACCCACAGGCTGGATCCAGCCTGTGAGCCATTTTAAGCCGGCCCGTGAGCTCCTGCTGGGGAGCAGGGTCTGGGGGTTTGCCCCACTCCAGTGCTCTAGCCGCGAAGCAGGGTCGGGGGCCGCTCCACACAGCTCCTGGAAGCTGCAGCATGGCCCCACTCTGGCATAGCAACCGGGGAGCAGGGTCGGGGGCAGCTCCACATGGCTCCTGGAAGCCGCAGCATGCCCCCCACTCCACCCTGGCTCCTATGCGCGCCAGTGGCCCTCTCCAGTGCTTCAATTGGAGCTGCAGGGGCGGTGGCTGCAGAGGGGCAGTGTGCAGAGCCACCAGGCCGCGCCTCCACATAGGAGCCAAAGAAGGGACATGTCGCTGCTTCCGAGAGCTGCTTGAGGTAAGCGCTGCTTGAAGCCTGCGCCCCTGAGCCTCTCCCCATGCCCTGACCCCCTGACCCAGCCCTGATCCCCCTCCTGTCCTCCAAACCCCTCAAACCCAGCCTGGAGCACCCTTCTGTACCACAAACCCCTCATCCCCAGCCCCACCCAAGAGCCCATACCCCCAGCCAGAGCCTGTACCCCTGCTCCCACCCCAACCCCCTGCCCCAGCCCTGATCCCCTTTCTGCCCTTCAAACCCCTCGATCCCAGCCCAGAGCAACCTTCTACACCCCAAGCCCCTCATCCCAAGCCCCACCCCTAGCCGTAATCTGCACCCCTTCCCGCACATTACTCCCCCACCCCAGCCTGGAGCCTCCTCCCGCACCCTGAACACCTTATTTCTGGCCCCACCCCAGAGCCCTCACCCCCTCCTGCACCCCAACCCCAATTTTGTGAGCATCCATGGCCCACCATACAATTTCTATTCCCAGATGTGGCTCTTGGGCCAAACAGTTTACCCACCCCTGTATTAGTAGCTAAATTGTGGTCTTCTCACTACAGTTTCTGTGCTTTCCTCCATGCCTGACTGTTTTTAACAAGGCTTCCAAGGAAATTTTGATTGATGTTTTCAATCTCTAACACCTTCAAAGCTGCCACCTTCCTTTCCAGTTGTCACCACTGGAAATGCTTAAGCAGATGAGTAAGTGTGGCCCCTAGCCAGAGGTAGCCCACAGTTCCACAATGCAACCTGTAGCTGTGCTAATCTTTAATAGAGAAATCAGGGCTTACCAGAGTATACAGGTCTCATCTTTATCAGAACACTATTGCTAGAATCAGTGATTACTGTACGCTGCACTTCTGTATTAATGGTGATGGGTAGCTGCAATACATCCCTCTTAATGTCAGATGCTGAGCCTGGCAAGTTGCCAGTGCTTTGCGGACTTTGGATGCCCTGATACACATCAGGTACTGTAAGACACAGCGATTCAAAACTCATTTACAATGGCCCAAATTAATCCCTAGGTAATTCTACTGACTTCAGTGGTTTTAAACAGGGAATGAATCTGGCTGAGTTTCTCCAGAGACAGGAATGAGGCAAGGACTTCTTGCCATCCCCTGCAATACCAGCTATCGTATGTAAAAAGCAATGTTGAGCTTGTTAGCCTCTAAGCACCAGGGTCTGTGACTGAAATGTATTTCATAATCTCTGTGCTGCAATTTGGTTAAATATTAACAAAGGAGTTTCCCACTTTGGCAGGTAAATGCTGCTCCACACCTTGGTTAGAAAAAGCTCCATTTTTTTCCCTCTACGAAGTTGAGGCATCCTGTAATATTCTGCAAGTTCTTCATTCAAGGATCCCAAAACACTTTACAGACATTGGGTAAGCCACACAACACAGCTGTGAGACAACTAAATATTTTTACACCCGTTTTACAGATGAGTAAACTAAGGTACCCAGAGCTTAACTGACAGTGAAACAAAGGTAAAAGCCAGGAAGAAAACCCTGAACTTCCAGACATGTGTTCAACCCACAGACAAATACTTCCTCCTTGTACAACTTCTTTATCTCAACAATATCAACATAAAACAATTACACTAATAAAATGCATCCTCTGTCTAGTAAATGACTGGGGGGGGGCATTGTATCCATGGTATGCGGTCTGTCCCCCGCTCCACTAGGAAAAGTTTTTTAAATGAAATGGGATTCCAGCACGATGTGAAATACATTTGCTAAGCAGAAGTTGTGCACAGATATAAATCTAAAATAACCAGCAGGTGATAAAAAGCTCAGGATTAGACCTAGTCTCGTGAGTGTTCCTCAGAATTCACAATCAAAGACAAAAGAGAAAATTATGTTCTCCTTTCATTTGAACATAGCGGGTCAAAACTCCTTACTCAGACAAAAGTCTCACGATCTCAATGGGAGTTTTGTGGGAATATGTGCTGCGGGATTTGGTTCAGAGTGATTTGTGAGTAGTGATATACTGTTAGACTGAAGGATTATAAAATGATGGATTGCTTTGCCTATTTTAAGGAATAGGAATTGCCATACTGGATCTGATCAACAGTTCGTGTAGTCTGGTCTTTTGTCTCTGACAGTGGCCAATATTGGATGCTTCAAAACAAGCTAAAAAGTAACCAAAACACATGTAGAAAATTACACAATATTGTAACAGGAGGGTTGCAGGGGAGACATTTCTTCTAGCCCCAAACTGGTGCCAAGATTATACACTGATGTATGACAGATTTAGTAATTCTTCTCAGAGATGACATAACTGCAGATGCTATTCTTATTAACAAAAGTGTTAAACAAGCCTTTTTTCCCATTTAAATTAATTGCATATAATTTTGTTCTGTAAAATGACAAGTAGCTAATCTGGAAACCTCCCCAAACCAGTATTTTATGAAGCAATCCCAGCAAACATAACTTTAAACAGACATTGACTAGGCTCTTTAAAAGGAGCCTGATTTAGAATTCCTACCACTTTGCTCCAGATACTTATTTCCACTGTAAACAACATTCCTCCTGGTTCTGCAGCAAGCTCTCAATAAAAGCAAAGAGGGTGGAAAAAACATCCCATGTTCATTATCAGTGTGAAACCGCAGTGTTGTGCAATGCTGTCTTATTAAGAACACTGCCTTCATGGCCTTATCTTTCTCTTCAGTATCTGGAGAATTCTTACCCAACCCTGAGAGATAACGTCAGTGCTCATCCGCAAAAATACTGGTAGCTTGAACAAAATGCCATGGGCTTGGCATCAGCTGCACCATCTCCCCTCTTTCCCTTCCCCTCCCCAGCACACACATGATGAATCTATTCTGCATTTATTTTGGGTTTTTTTTTCCTGTTTGTGTTGAAAAGCTACTTGGAGTAGTAAATAAGGATTTTTCCCTGTTTAGTTCGGATAGACAGTGCACAGCCTAGATAATTAAACTAGAAAGCACGCTCACACAAAAGGATGCTCTCAATTACACACCAAATCCCAAATGCTTTATTCGTGAAATAAAGATTATTCACATGAGTGAAGGGAGCAGGATTTGGCCCTAGGTATTCCTGCTATGAATGATGTATACCTAGGAACAATGGCAAAAATAAAGCCCTACAACATTTGGATTCACTTCTGTTTGCCTAAGTAACTTTCCTTATTTTTATTATGGCACATAGACCGGACTGATAAATATTAGTGTCATCTACTGGTCTTTTCCTATGAACTACTGAGAACCTCTTATCAATGCAGAGTGCATTTAACTTCCAGTGAAGTTAAATGGAAGTTGAAAGCACTCAGTACCTCACAGAATTGAGTTCTATAAGCCTAGTCAAATCCATAGTTCATTGAAGTCAGTCTTTCTTTTGACTTAATTGGGATCAGGCTCAATATGCCCCCAAAAGGGTTTAAATTGTCCATTGTTTGACTTATACTTTGCTAAATAAAGCAAAAATGTATAAAGTTTCTTCCCACTGGCTCCACATCAACCTTTGGGTATTTTAGATTTCAATTTTGCACCTGGGTCTGACCTACTTGGGAAATATGTTTCACTACAGTGCTGGAATTCCTCCAAGGCTAATTTTAAGACCTTCTGTAATAGAAGGAGCAGAAATCTAAACATGCTCATAAAAACGCAGTGCAATTAAATATACTGCTCCCTGGAGAGCAAAAGCACCCATAAATTTTCCATCCAGAAAAGTCTCTCAGTGAAAAAGCTTACAACTTAGCCTGCAAAATAAACGTGACATAAAACAAGTCATTGCAACTAAAACCTATCATCTTTGCAAAGAAAAAGTTAACATATTTTCAAACACTTCACCTTGTACAGAAAAAAAGACATTCCAGGCCAAGTGGTGATTAAATTTCATTTCACTGTAACAATAACTACAGCCAAAGAGCTGTCAAAACATAACCTAACTTACTTTGCTAAGAACTAGTTTTTCACATTTTACTCTGTCAGCTAACTCCTAACGCACCAGTTTTAAATGCAGTTTTCACTCATCTTCGCTGTTAACACCGTGATGTTAACAGAACATTCTGTTACTGAGGTGCTGGTTAAAATTATCTGGGTCACATCACATTTAATCCTTTAATATATATATTTAAAATACCACCAAAATGGCAACCTGTCAAAAGCCCTTCAAGCCATCTTGGAATCATGAGAACTCTTTCAACTTCTACGCCCCAATTTTACTACCCAGAATGCACTGGATAAAATATCAACCTGGCTGTGGAACGCTGTCTGTGGTTCTCCCTGGAGCTGATTAATGTCAGGAAGGGCCACCAAAGTGATGAGAAGTACTTTTTTTTCCCCCTCAGAAGATGAGCTTGTTGCTCCCAACCCCTGCTAGTTTTGGAGCAAGGGATTGAGCTAGAGAACTGAACTCACATCCTGGGTTTATGGCAAACCTTTAGACTACAAACCTGATCCTGTGAACCATGTTTTATAAAACTTTAGCATACTCCAAAATGTAAAATACTGTTGCTAGGATCAGCTTCATGCAGGCATATGTGCTATTCTGATACCATCTATGTCATGAACTGGAGTTTAAAGTCTAAAGACACATGCATACTGGTTTACCTTTACATGTGAGAAGTATTCACTGGAAGCACTTACCTACAATGTTCACAGTACTGTCAACTTCACTTTTTATAGTGGAGGGTAGGAAGCAGTCAGAAGAGACCTCAGTTATTCCATTAGTCACTGCAAAAGATGACTCAACTGGTTCTTGCTAGAATGAAAACAGTGGAGTTGTGTCAGATTTAGTTTTGGTTTATTTTAGGAATCTTGACTTTATTCCCTATTCATCTCTTTGTACCAAGATCACAACATATCAAATCAGTTTCTGCCTGTCACATACCCACTGCCCCCAGGTAAAAGCAGGATGAAGATCAATACTTAAGTTCTCCAAAGGAGGCCAGATATAACTACATTTCCATTTAAACTGAAGTTAAAAGTCACTCTTTACATTGACAGCAAGCCTCCAAAGAACAATCAATGAATATATTATTTGTTACAAAAGATTAACATTGAAGGTAATGAAGTTGACACACTGCCTTAAAACAGCGTTTTATTAAATATTTATCCTCACTGCTTTCCAAACATACTGCAGCACTGAACTCGTTCTGAAATAACGTCTGATGTGTCTGTTCAGTAATTATTAAATTCTATCCTTAATTTTTCTCTATCACAACAGTCCAAAACAAAACAAAGCATTTATACTAAATCAAACCTTCTAGATCTTGTCACAGCTTTTGCCATAGGGCAATTCTGTTGGGAAAACAACCACCCCTGTTCTATACACAATATACCTCTATGCATTAGCTGTATGTCAGCTGGGGAATCTATATAACTCTCCTTTGACTATACTGTAGAAGTTATTACAAAAACTTGGGAGTTCTTTAACAGGCCATCATCATTTTTAAAACAAGGGATTAACTGCAAGATCAGCCCTCCTCCCTGCTGGATGCCTGACAAGGCCTACAAATCATACAGGATATAATCTGATTTTGGACTGACAATGCCAAGATTAATAATAAGGGCCTGATTCAATTTTGCCCTGAAACTTGTGTGATCATTTACATCTGAGCACACTGAGTGCAAAGTAGGTGTAAAATGATACCATTCTGATTTGGTAGCGTTTTATACTCACTTTGCATGTGTATAAAAGAACACACAAGGTGCAGGACAAAGGTGAACTGGGCTTCAAGTTTTCTGTTCCCAGCCATTCGCTCTGTAAATCCAATAAACTTTATGATCATGGTGGCAGAGAGACTGTAGGGACAGTGTGATGTCCCTTTTTTCATGAGCTTGCTCTAACTGGATAGTTTTTGCAGGCATAGCTGCAGTGCTACCAACCAAGTAGTTACCATTTTTGGTCCCGATTCTTGTTTACACCTCTCTTTACAATGAGGCCTTAAAGTGAGTGAAAATATAATTTAATCCCATCCGAAGGACCCTTTACTCTGCCAGAGTTGTGTAAAATGCCCTTAGCATAAATGAGAAACAAGCCCTTTATATGTGATGACCGTTGTGTCAGCCCCATAAATCAAAGCATCAGTGTCTTCAGTCCACAACTGGAAAGGATGAATTCTGATAAAGGATTCCATCATAAAGGATCCATGGACAGCAAAGAAAGATTAGGACTCCAAAAAATTTTAGGTTACTTGGGCCATGACTCTCTTCTGACATGCACTGGTTTAATACCGGAACAATTCCACTGAATTCAGTGAAGTTACTCCTGATTTAAATGAGAATTAGGCCTTTGGTCTATGCGCATGCACACACACACAAACTTAGGAACTCTGGAGAAGATGAAGCACATGGGGCTGTTACCTGGGGATTAGTGGATTCTGTGGACATGTCATCATGAGGCAAATATTTTTACTTATATCCTGTATATAACATGTACTACTTGTACTCAGACCATCTCAAAGCTTGGCTACCTTGTTGTAAGCTGTTATAAATCTCTCTGAATGGATAACTTACTATGTGTGCATGTGAGAACACGCACCGGTAGGTTATAATCTATTGATTTTGGGACTGTTTCCAGTGGGCCGTTTCTCTGCTACAGTTCCCATACGCTATACCTGACAAGTTATGAAACAAGTTATAAAACCACCATTTATTCTTACTACAGCAGGGCTGCAGCTGCTCCTGCTGAAATCAATGGCAAAATTGATTTCACTGAGGGCAGGTTAGGGCCTACTGTCTAAAAACCGAGTCAGATGAGCACAAGCAGGATGAATTTACATCCAGAGCTAAAGATCAAAATGGTCCCAAATTATCTGGGGACATGCACCAATTTTTTGTGATTTTTTTAAAAATCAGAATTGATTGTGGAAATTAAACTGAAAAACAAATTTTCTCTTGTTAGCAGTGGATGCTGAATAAAGTACCGTAAATTGAAAAATCTTAAACAGGAAAAGTCTAAAAGATTGAGACAACTTCATCCCTACTGTCAATCGGGAAGTAAATGGTGCTATGATGGGGGTTAATTTGGCCCATTGTTTGTTCAACTATATTAAAGAGCTTTTTAAAATGGATGTGACAGATATGGCAATTTCCTGAAATATCCTTGAAAACCCTTAGTGAATTAATTATCTTTGGAGTTCACTGTATTAAATGGAAAGGTTATGTATTATTGTGGGCCTGGATGATCAAACTACTATATTGAACAATATGGCAGACAAGAATGATCTTTTGGGACAATACATGTGAAGTGGAATTCCTGAGAAATAGCTAGAGGGAGGCGAACGCAAATTCCTTCCCCCTACTTATACAAAAACCCAGCCTTCTGAAGCTATGCACTCAGGAAGGCATCATGTCTACTGTTCCCAGAATCGGATTATCAAAGGCCACGCTATATATAAAGAAACAGGCTAATTTGCCCAGTGTGCGTGTGCTTGTTCTGAGCTAAAGCAGTTATGAACTTGTAACCACAGAAAAAAATCCTTGGTGGGGTCTGAAGGACTGACTCCTACCAAAGCCCTGCTGAAGAGAAAGGGGTGATTTCTGGTAAACTTATAAGCAAGTGTACAGGCTCTTTTATTGTTTTAATAGGTTTTTTTTCTGTAATGCTTCCACCTTAAGAATCAATGTGCTTGCTTAGAAAGGACTGCATGGTAACTTAAAATTGTGGGCAATTACCTGGTCATAGCCTCTGGAGACAGAGTGAAACAGACACTGGCCTGTTTAGGCAGTCTGGCTTTCTTGGGATATCACAGTATATGCAGGGAACCGTGCAGCCTAGAAAACCCTTGGACAGGAGGGAGAGTCACACTGGTCTCCACCCAGGATAGGTGATAGTTGGAGGCTGGAAACCTAGAATGGGTGCCCTTGGTGAACTCTGGAGGGGAAATGCAGGTGCAGTAGCCCTGAACTGTGATAATTCCACTCTCTCTTTCTCTCTGTCTCAAATTCTGCCTCCACTCAGCAAAAACTGATCCAAGCCAAAATCTTCAGAACAAACTGTGCAAGTGGTTACTATAAAAGTGGTACTTTTCTGCAATAGCAGATGCTTTTCTGCCTATCGCGTGTTTGTAAAAGTCAGGCAGTAGTTTTCCAAAGGAACCCAAACATTGCAGCCACAAAACAAACATTTGCATGTCTGTACAATGCCTAGCATAAAGGGGCTACCAATACTGAAGGGGCACCAGTGTACTATCAATATTAATACTAATAATCAGCAATAGAGAACACTGAAGTTAGAGCCAGATTCTTGGCCCTAAGTTCACTTTGCACTGCACCAGCACCTCATTGGTACAAAAAGGATCTTAAAGCCACTTCAAGGAAGCAGCTGGAGATTTTCAGCAGCGGTTTGTCAGGGGCAGGGATAGGAGGGGCATGCTGGGGGTAGGAAGGGAGCACACTGTGTCCCAGCTGGTATTTAGTCAGTGGAGCAATCCCTATGGGAATGCGGCAGACAGTGTAACTTGAAGCAGACTGAATTAGGTTGCTCTAAGTTACACGAGGGGCTGTTTCAGCCTTTGGCACTGTAGAACTATGGAGACAGAAAAAAGTGTCAGAGCTGGGGATCTAGGGCTGGATGCTCAAAAGGAATTAGGCATCTATGTCCCAGTTTTGGCTCCAATGTGATGCCTAACTCCTGACTAACCCCTGTAGATACCTAAACACACTCAAAGCCTACATTTTCAGGGTAAAAACTCCATCAGCAACAATGTCTCTGCCTTTGGGCATTCACACTGTTGGCTCACCCTAGGTGTCCGGATGCCTACCTCCCACCTGAGCCCCAGAGCAACTTTCAAACCAGGGGATACAGAGGTGTTGGGATGCTTAAATTGCATGTGGGAGTGACCAGTACACATACTCAGAGGCTGCCTACCAGACCAGGCCCCAACCAAAACCCACTTGGAGGAGGAGCCCTGTGGTTAGAGAAGTTACCTGGGATGCAGAAGACCCTGGTTCAATTTCCCCCTTATGCGGGGGGAAGAGGATGGATTTGAACTGGGGTCTCCTACCTCTCATGAGAGTGCACTAGCCACTGCACTATGGGATATTCTGATGTAGGGGGGGCTCACTCAGCCTCTCCTGCGGAAGCTGTTCCAGTGTGGATAAATAATGAAACTGTGATTGGAGCAGGAGGCCCAATCTCATTGCCCAGTGACTATTTAAAGTATTTATCCACAGTCATTGGGCCAGAGAGAGAGAGAGAGACAGAATGGCTCTACAGTCCAGCAGTTAGGGCACTCACCTGGGACATGGGAGACCCTGGGTCCAGTCCCCCTACTCCAATCTCTCTTTCATAGTTTTCCTCAGTTGGACAGATTCAGCAGGAGAGACTGAGGGAACCCTCACATCAGAATATTCTTCGGAGAGGTAGGAGACCCCTGTTCAATTCCTCTCTCCCCCTCTGCCTGAGGGAGAAAATGAACCTGGGTTTCCCACATTCCAGGTGAGCACTTTACCACAGGGCCAAAAGTTATAAGATGAGCATCAGCAACAAAGATCAGCACGTCCTTGCACCCTTGTGCACCTATCTCTGTAAAAGGGACAGTGCTTAGTATTCAGTTCTCTTGTCAGCCTCTCCCATTGGCTAGCTTAGGTGTCTCCCTGTCTCACATACTGGCTTGTGAGAATACCATTCTAAGGTGCCTATCTCTTCCTATTCATTGTATAGGGAGCGTAGGTGTCTAACTCAGGCTTTTCAAATTGCAGCATTGCCCTTGATTTTCTGAGCATCTAAAAAGTTATGCAGTGTGTCAGAACACCCAACTCCTTTTGAGCACTCAGCTTCCAGTCCTTAGTCTTCTCCGCCTGTATAGTACAGACCACGGGATTATTTCAGGCACTTTAACAGGCATCAGGTCATGGAAAAGTTTCCCAGTAATCTTCATGAGAATGAAGCACTGTTTTAAAGGTGAAGTGCAAAGCTTTAATTTAAAAAAAAAAGAATCCAAATCAATAAAACACCTTTGTAGACTTGAAAATTATAAGTGTGTTTCAATTTTCAAACAACATTTTTGTAAATTAGTTCATCCTTTACCTATCGCGCAGGATCTGAGTTAAGGATCACTATTACTCCTGCAATAATCAATAGCATTCTAATAGTTATTGAGTACAGAGACTGCAATCATTTTCAAACAAAACAAACAAACAATCTAGAATCGGCACATGCACAGTTGTTCAAATAAACCAGAATACTCTGGGATAGCATCCTGGTTCCAGCTCATAGAGGCTGGTGAGTTCTAAGCTCATTGGTGTATGGGAGAGCGGGCTGGAAGCACGGACAAACAGCTTACACATTCAAGTGTTACAGAATACAATATCTGGAAGATGCTGCTTCCAACACTTGGGGCCTACTTCTAAGAACACTTATTACCAGGCAAAATGCCATGAGTAATAATCCCACTGACTTCACTTGAACTACTCTGGTAATGAGTGCTCAGAGGACTGGACCCATGTGAGTAGGAGAGGGGCAGCGTTTCTCATTAATGGACACAGTGCTACCGCTTTTATTTATTTAATGTTTTGACTGTAAAGGAAGTGTGTGGGGGAGGGGTTAAGATAGTGTATAACTGCAGCCAATTAGCTAGTAGTTGGCCTTTAAGGACACCAGCTGCTGCTCCAATCAGACAGAGAAAGGTATGAGTAGAGAATTGTTTCTTTGCTGGCAATTTACATCCCTCTGTCTGCTAATTATGATTGGCACTTATATTAAAATGAATACTGGTGGGTATGTAATCTGGATACCAGGGTTAAATAGTGTTATCTTAAAACAATCTTAAAATCAATAAAAATACAATAAAGTAATATCTTGAAATATTAAGTATACTTATGTATTAAATGAGACAAATGCCAGCACAGGTTTGTTTGCCACCCCCCTCCAGTGAAAACCAATGTCCAACTGTAATTTGACTCTGTGATGCATGAGGAGAATTTTTCCCTGAATTTAATTTTAAGAAGGGTGCATTTCAAAAAGGGTCTTAGAGTTCACCATCCATAAAATCCTTTCCATGCCCTTAAGGAGGGCCATGGCATGCAGAGCCTGCCAAGTGGAACAGCTCACACATATAGAAGAACTACAGTTTCTTCTCCTCAAAAATTTCAATTTAATTAGGGGAAATATAAGGCCAGACCCTGCCATACATACTCAGGCAGAATTCCCACTGACTTCACAACAGCTGGGGCCAAATTGTCCTCTGGTGTAAGCAAACAAAATTCCCACTGACCACAGGGATAGCTGAACCTGCGAATGTCAGGCCTGAATTTGGTCTCTCTTTAATAGGGAGTGGCAGGAAAGTCAGGGGTTGCTCATTACTGCACACTGCTACCACTCATACACTACAAAGGAGCTGCTACTGTGGCCACTGATTTCATGAAAGCTTTGTCTGAGAAAAGGTTGCAGGATTTGTCCAGTGTTCTGCTAATGATTTGAGATGGTAAACTTTGTTTTTAGTTGCATCTTCTGAACAAGATTTCTGATTTATTTCTGGCTTACGGCCCAGTACTGCTAACATTTACTCTGGAACATGTGTCAGTCTCTCTCTAATGACTTCAATGGAACTACTCCAGCTAGGAAGCACAACATTTGCTAGTGAGGATTAGCAAGTTCAGGCCCACATACATTTTGGCAGGAGCTCTGCGATCAGTTCCGGGATGTGCAAAGGAGTCGTGAACACGGACTGCAACCCTATTAGAGCTACTGTTCTTACCTAAATACAAACTAATTTCCATCACAACTGCATCATAAATTAATTACACAGGGTATTGTTGTTGCCTATGACCATTCCCTATATAGTTATTTTATTTCTATCAGCACAAATGTACATTTGCTAAATATATGCACAAGCTGCCTGTTTTCCAATATCCAGCTGCAACACAAAAGCTAGTGCTACTTTGATCACATTAGCCACAGTTGCAACAAGCTTCATGTTAAAGAAATGCAATCTGTGCCATTCTAAAGACATAAGGCGAGAAACCACAGGCAAAGAAAGATGGTGGAATGGACTACAAGTGGCTCGGATATTATTTTAGCCCTGGTCTACACTGGCGAGGGGGAACCTAAGATACGCAACTTCAGCTATGCAAATAGCATAGCTGAAGTCGGCGTACATCTTAGGTCAACTTACCTGGCCGTGAGGATGGCAGCGAGTCGACCGCTGCCGCTCCTCTGTCGACTCCGCTTCCGCCTCTCGCAAGCTGGAGTTCCGGCATTGATGGGGAGCGCATTCGGGGATTGATTTATCACGTCTAGATGAGACGTGATAAATTGATCCCCGAAAGATCAGTCACTACCCGCCAATCCGGCGGGTAGTGAAGACCTGCCCTTAGAATGGGTATAAGAAAAGTTATAAACAGAATTATTGACACAAGCTAGAGTGTCACTCACTGTGAAACAGCCAACTCTTACCTTTATTTGTTTGGATTTGTCATCCTTCTCAGTCTTTGGTTTCTTTCCTGGAGCAATAGAAGGAGGAAGGTTTGTTACAACCAGTTGTGAGATGAACAACCAATCAACCCCTACCTATCCCCGGTGGAAAAAAAAAATACTAACTAGGAAATATCATGAGGTGCCTCAAAACATCAGAACCTAGTAGGGATGGGAGGACACATTATGCTTAATTTTGAACACACTTCAGCACTGAAGGGCCAAAAAGTTCAGTTTGAATATTTTGGGTACATGCTCTGCTTTGGAAGGACTGTAAAAAAGGAGCATTGATGGGGCAGAGAGGAAAAAAAATCCAGTGGAAAAACAGAAAAAAAGGAACACAGAGAGGACAGATTGAAAAACAGGGACTGAAAAAAGGAGCAGAGGGGAGAAAGCACACTCCTAATTAAAAATAAATGCAGTCTATGCAAAAAGAAAAGGAATACTAGTGGCACCTTAGAGACTAACAAATTTATTTGAGCATAAGCTTTCATGAGCTGCTCAAATAAATTTGTTAGTCTCTAAGGTGCCACTAGTACTCTTTTTCTTTTTGTGAATACAGACTAACACAGCTGCCTGTGTTACTCTGAAAACAGTCTATGCATTACACCATACATAGATCACCCACTCATTCAGCCTAGCTTGGAGGTGGAAGCCACTAAATGGCGCCGGGGTGCTGGGAAAATTTGTATAGTGGGGCTGCTGAAAGCCATTGAACCAAATTGTAAGCCTTGTATGTGATGGAAACCACTTCAAGCCACGGGATGCAGCAGCACCCCCAGCATCCCTAGTCCCAGCACCCATGAATGGCCTTTCTTTTCTTGATATGCAGTACAAGGTTCCCTTTAGTTAGAAAAACATGTTTATTTGAATGTAATCACCCTTGGAAAAAAAACACATTTCAATTAGAATGAGAACGGATTGTGAAATCACACTTGTTTTGAGAATCCAAATAGTTTACTATATTCACAAAACCTTGAACTCCATGAGATTCACCAATCTCTTGTACTGGGACACTGAGCATCACTGTGAATTAAAAATTCTAGCAGCCAATTTCTTTTGCCCCTACTTGTGCCTCAATTTATTTAAGAGACAGAGCAGGAAACTGGCAACACATTATGCAATTACAGAGAAGGCCCTGTGTATTCCAGAATCAACCCTTATTGCAGCCCTGCACTCCAGAAACTCAGCTGTCATTTTGAAGACAAATTATGTTTCTAGCTTTTATGGCTATGAAGAGAACCTTACAAATTTGAATGGAGTATAACTCACTGCAGCAAGGTATGCCAGAGTCCATAAAATACATCAAAGGCAGGTGACACCCAGGAACTTTAAAACCAATTATCTGCTGTGCCCAATCTGCCACATAGCTCAGTCTAGTCCTTCCCTGTAAGTGCCAGGTTCCCTGTCTTTCTCCTCCAGTCACATTCACCTTACCAAGTACAGCATCACCTCAGCCACTCCTTGCCTTTCAACCACCACTGGGAGTGTTTGGCTGCAGGTAGCACGAGAAATGGAAAAAGGGGGAGGGCTTGCGCTTGATAGTAGTGGAAGGAGTGTTTGGGCATGGGAATCTCTGATTGGGTGGAAAAGAAGAGAGGGGGAAGAGTGGCCAATAGGAGCTGTACGTGCCTAGTGGCATATAGGAGTAGAGGACTCAGGCACGGAACCTGTCATCTGGGGCAGGAATGGGACTGAACGTGTAGGATGTGAAGCAGACTGCAGAGGAGCAGTAGGTCTAACGGTTGTAGTTTCTGTTTTCTTTGAGATTCCTAACCACAATCTATTTATGAAGAAAACATAACTTAAAAAAACAACACAGAAACAACAAAAAAAAGTCCACACAGACCCTAGCTAATTTAACATTCTGGATGTACCCTATTTCTGCCACCGAATCCAACCAAGAGTGGGGTTTTTTCCCAACCTAATTATCCAGCAGGCAGCAAGATGTCTGCCTCCTAATTCTGAATGAGTTCTGTTAACTATAATCATCTCCACTATTTCCCTAATCTCCTTCCAAGAAAGGAGGATACCCGGATCAAACAGAAATCTCCCAGGAGGCCTAAAGAGAGAGTGGAGATGCTTCTATGCGATCTTCTCCCCTATGGACACACTATGGCGATTGGGCTATGGGAGCCTTTAGAAGGTGGAACAATGAGTGAGAAAGGAAGGCGCCATTCTCCATGGCTTTCCCACCTCCTATAAGGTGGGTAGATACCTGTGCCTAAGTTAATGCTTCTTGACTAATCCGCATCTGCGCCTCTTTCAGAAAGAGTTTTTTGTACAAGCAGAAGGGGGGGAAGGGAAGGATCTGCTACAAAGCACAGATCTCCAATGTATGCATGTATACCTGTTCCAGTACTAAGTGCCACCCAATAGGACACTAAGGCTATGTCTTCACTATCCACCGGATCAGTGGGTAGTGATCGATCTGTCGGGGATCGATTTATCTCATCTAGACTGGATAAATTGATCCCTGAATCAACGCCTGTACTCCACCTCAGCAGGAGGAGTAAGCGGAGTCGATAGGGGAGCCGCCACAGTCGACTCACTGCCATGAGGACAGCCAGGTAAGTCGAACTAAGATACGCAACTTCAGCTACGCTATTCATGTAGCTGAAGTCGAAGTATCTTAGTTGGAAAACCGCCCCCCTACCCCACCCCAGGTGTAGCCCAGGCCTTAGTCAGACACTTGATAGGATGGGGAAAATATCAATTTGTTTCTCTTTGGGAGTAGAAATGAAATGATTGTAACATTGTAGAAGTAGACAGGTTTTTCCCTTTAAAAATGTAGCAAAAATCAGAACTTCCATGTCCCGCCTTGACCATAACATGTTTCCTTATTGCTCCAAATATGAAACAGACTAGATATCTGGGGTCAGAGCCTCAGCTGCTAATTGATATGGCCCCATTGTCTTCAATTAAACTAAACCAATTTATACTAGACACTTGATCTTCAGACATCACGTCCTGTGTATCCTCTCTCTTTCAAAAAAAAGTATATTATCCCTTTAAATGAATGCAGTCTGTCTATTGTTCATGGAAAGTTCCTAGATTCAGAGGATATTTTGGATAAATACATGTGACTTCACAGAAGCCAAGGTACAACGGCCATATTTTGCAGGTCTCAGATTCTGGAGTAGAAGTCTCCATCATCAAATTAATATCCAGCTAGGTACCTAACACTGATTTCATGTTCATGGGTCCCTTTGTCTACCTTTTTTGGAAGGCCTTTCGGATAAGGGTAGCATCCTGTAAACCCTGAAGGCATTGTTTCCTTTCTTTATACTTTTGTCTTTGACTTCTTCTATATCAGGCAAGGAGTTCATAGCGCATCGGAAGTTTGCCTTCCATGTCTTTGGATCAGGTTTATCTACTCCTGGTTGAAATTTTCCTAACAAGCAAGAAAATAAAGAAAATTAGGTACATATTAAACATGTTTTCAAAGCCCAGGGAGAGCTAGTAGCACCATGAATTAGTGTCAGTGCACTCCTTTTGATTCTGGAAACAAATTCAGCTACAGTTTAGGTTGCAAGACAAGGCTCATTTGGTGATCTCATTTTCATGCATATCTCTAGAATTTATGATTGGCAGCTTCTTCTCAAGAAAGGCTGGAATAGTATGGGTGTTGCAGATCAGATCAATGCTACAGCAGTGCAAGTAAGCTTTTACAGCACTTACCTTTATTAAGCCTGGTTCAAACCTGTATTAAAATTTAAGAGCATAAGGGCTGCTGAGCCATCTCTACTCCCACTGATTTTGAACCAATTTTGTTTCCATTTCGGTCAATGAAGTTTCATTCTTGTCTTCAATGGAAGCAAGTTACGGCCCCTTGATAAAGTTAGGAGAGTACCAAGGATGTTGCAAGAGGTACTCAGCATCTCACAGATTCAGGTCCTTAAATTCATTCACCGCATTTGCAAAAGCAAACAAAATTAAAGGGAAAATTTCCAGGAGACACACAAAGGCAAACAAAATCTGGTCTGCAGAAATGAGAGTTCCAGTACCTGTGTGAATTGCCCAGTTTCTAAATAAAGGAGCATCTTTTTCAACATCCCACCCATGTCGTGCAGCGTGCATCCAGGGAATCTGAAAAATCTTCTTCTCCTGGAAAGAAAAACAAATAGGATATGTCAACACTAATTGACTCACAGATTTTCTGAGGACTTTAATCCACTCATTTAAAAACACATCTACAGTTCCAGCATCTGCAAGTGTTTCATTTCATTTGCTCCCTTACGGTCCAATCCTGCTATTGCTAAAGTCAATAGCAAAACATCCACTGGCCTCAGAGGGAGCAGGATAGAGCCCTAAATCTGTGAAACCTTCAGATTCCACTTCATGGACTAAAAACTGGGCAGGTTTCCAAGATGACACACATATAATACATGCTGCACCACACATTTATAAATATTCAAATCAAGGCACTTTTGGCAGTACAGAATTTTTTCTTTTTATGATTAGAAATTGGTATGAAGATAAACATACATAGGAGCAAAGCTAATGATGTTGTTGTTGAGGGTAGGGGGATGAGGGGCTTAACATTTAGCTTCTGAGGCACCAGCATAGTGGGAGATGACGACATCTAAAATTGGGTGAAGCAAGCAAATCAGACACAATAACACAGTGAAACGTACAAGACTCCATCACAGCAGGAATCAAAGATCATTAAGGAAGCAGGATGCAAAAGGGGAGGGACTAAGGATAATTTTAGTATCTCAATATAGAACAGAAAAATGTTTGTTTGTTTACTGCTCTGAAGGTTACATCTAAGAACATTGTGACCAATGCATTATATGCATTTCTATGAAATAATCTAAAAAATAAACTGTAGCTCGTGTGTGCTCTTCTCTTCTTCTTTCAACACCACTTTTTTCCCCTTCTCTATCTGGCTCTCCTCCTAGTCTACGTCCCATATGTATTCTCTCTCAGACTAATATTTCTATAAAAGTAAAATTTTACTTTTTTTCCTTTTCTCATCTCTCACTGATATTTTCTTTTTCTGATTCTGCCTTTTACTTCAACCTCTGATTCCATTCAAACGTTTCTCTCTCGTTTGTTAGGATCATATAATTATGTTCATTTTTATTCTTCTATTCTCTTTTTTTTCTCTCTTCCCTTTAATTTGGTAAAATATGTTTGACATGTGATGTCCATTTCTCTCTCATCATTCTTCCCACTCATTCTCCATACATAGGCAATGTCCTTTCATTTACTCCCTTTGTCTTCTTATTTTCTCCCCTGCAAAACAGTGATCAGTCTGAAAAGAAGCTCTCCTCCTTCCCTAGCTATAACTGATCATATCTAGGGTGAAAGCTCTTTGCCCACCACTGCTGTGCTTGGGTCCAAAGCATCACTGCATCCAAACCCAGCAAGGACAGGCCCAAAGCCTTAATACATGTCAGTAATATCAGTGCTCCCAACCAGCACCATCCCTGGTAGGAAGCACAAACAGCACTGAAACACAAGACACAGCAGTAATGGTTCAAGTTAATGATTTTGCAATCCCTAGCTCCAGCTCAGTGCTTTTCAGCCCTGAAGCTTTTCTCCAAGCACATTCCCTGGGATAATACACAATGTGGGTGTCATGAACTAAGAGGAGTATCAAAGGGAGAGTAGGTCATGCAGCAAGGGGGAATATACTCCAGTGAATCAACAAAGCAATACTGAAACCAAAAGAACAGATGGAGAACAAAACACGGCAAAAACACTATAAAAGTTTGGGGCCAGATGTGTTTTCTAAACATCATTTCAAAATTGTTGTGAAAATTTATCAGCCCTAGCACAAAATTCCACTTGCCTACATATAACTTAACAACAATGAAGATACTAATAATATATTTCTTGCTCGTTAACAAAATACTTGTCCTAGATGAGTGAGTGGATTTTTGCAAGGCTGGTTTAAATATATAATTATCCTCTTCTTTTCTTTGCGTAATATTTACTGTGCACCTTGTGCTTTAATAAAAGATGAGTTTGAGCCTGAGAGATGTTTGAGCATGTTGAAGATGGCAGTAAGTACACATTATGGAAATGTCTTATACAATCTAACAAGGATGAAACAAATGGTGTACTACAGAAATTTAATATAAAAACCTAGAGAACTCGATTAACTTCTATAGAATTTAAGAGAGCTCATATTCAAAGATTCATAGACGTTTAAGGCCAAAAGGGACCATTAGATCATATAGTCTGCAGGGGTGCTGGAACAATTTGTATAGTGGGGGTGCTGAGAGCCATTGAACCAAACTATAAACTCTGTATATGATAGAAACCACTTCAAGCCTGTGGATGCTGCCACACCCCCAGCACCCCTAGTTCCAGCACCTACGCTAGTCTGACTTCCTGCATAACACAGGTCCTTACATTTCATGCAGTTACTCCTGCATTGCACCCAATAATCGTGTTTCATTAAAGTATATCTTCCACAAAGGCATTCAGTCTTGATCTAAAGACATCAAGAGATGATGGTTAATCACCGTCATTGCTGAAAATGTTTGTCTTATTTCCAATTTTAATTCCTCTGACCGTGTAGAGTGGCAAAACTACCTCCCTATTCCTGCTTACTACTCCCCTGTTTATACATTCATGGATTGCATTATCCCTTTGTGCCACATCATCTCACAGGGAGATCATGTTGAGTTGCTTGTCTACTAGGACTAGAGCCCCTGGTTTTGAATAATTCAAAAGGACATGAAAATCTATGTATAAGAAGAAAAACCAAAATACTCCCCTGCAGCAGCGGCTCCCGTCCTCAGGACTGGGCCCAGCTCCCTGCTCTGGGCATTGCAACCTGGCACATGGGGTCGCAGCATCTCTCAGTTTTGGTGAGTGGTGTTGCGACTTGGCACATGGGGTTGCAGCACGACTCAGGATTGGCCCAGCCACCTCGCTGTCATAATGGAGGCCCAGCTGGCCAAACCTGAGTGGCTCTGCCACCCCATACAGCTGGTTGCAATGCTTGGTATGGGAAGGTCTGGGCCCAGCTCCACAGGACAGGAGCTTCTGCTACAGGATGAGTGCAGGATGGGCTCGCTCTGCCACCTCTCATCAGGTCATGACGCAGAGAGTGAGAAGCCAGGCCTAGCCTCATGTCTGTAGGAGCCGTCACTGCAGGGTGAGAGCAGGACAGGCTCGCTCTGCAACCCCCCTCCAAGTCTCACCACCCCCACTCCTCACAGTTAGGACCTGACCCCATCCAAAGCACCTCCCACTTCCACACCACCAACCCCTCCCAGAGCAGGACCCAATCCTGCAAAGACCTCCGACCCTTGGGGCAAGACCCACTCCCACGGAAGAAATGAAATAAAACAAAATCCTCCCCCGTCTACCCCCCCTCCAAGATATAAAGAGCAAGTAGAATTTCACAGGGCTCTAACTCTGATCCCTGAATCCTTTCCACAGTCACTGCTTTGCAAGACACAGCCCCCATGATACAGCCCGCATTCCTTGTTCCCAGGTGTCTGACTTTCCATTTGGCTGTATCAATACACATTTTGTTTGAACAGTTCCAGCTACCTTACCAAATGATCCAGATTGCTCTGTTTGACTACTCTGTCCTCCTCATTATTTACCATATCATCAATCTTTGCATCATCAGCAAAGTTTATGAGCAGTGATTTTACATTTACTTCCATACTTACTTCTATAGGATGGTTCATAAAAGCCCTATAGGGATTGTCATGCTGACTAAGATCACTGCTCCATTTGTCCAGGATCTTGTTGCTAACAGCAGTCAGTACCTAATGCTTCAAACTTCAAAGGAAGGTGCAAGAAAACTTTTAGTTGTCAGTTATGTAACAGTCTGCCTGCAGGGGAAGGTTCTTCCTAACTCCAGTCAGTTTGTGGCCTGAAGCATAAGGATTTATATCATGTAAAATAAAAATCAATCCAATCCAATATAACCATAGATGGTCTCATTCGTCATAGAATCTTCTAATCTTTTCTTGAACCCTACTAAACTCCTTACTATAGTGAAATCAGTGGCCATAAGTTCCACATGTTAAATATGGGTTGGATACCAGAAATAACCCTTTTTCAATATGAAACATGTTTCTTTTCAGTTTCATTGAATGCCCTTGTGAACAGGTGGCTGCATCCATCTGTTCTAAAGCAAAATCCACATTGGGTGGATTCAAAAACTCACTTTATCCCTTTCCTGGAGTTCGCTTTATTAACGAAGACATAAAACATAAACAATGACAAGCTTTTTTCTTAGGCTTGGCTGCACCTAGAGGTCCTACTGGAGACCTACTCAGCCAAGACTCTATCTTCTCTTTTGCTGGACAGCCACTTTCACAGCCCTCAGAGATGCCTAGGGGAGAGGTAATGAGCCACCTGCCTCAACGAATCAGCAGAACCTACTTAAACCTTGCCCATCAGGATCAACGGCTAGTAAAAAGGCGGTATCTTCAGCAAACACTGTCACCCTGGGACAGTCCCCTTGTTCTTGCAATATGAAAAAGTTTATGTTCTCTATTCTCTTTGTTATATTGTACACATCTATGATCCCTCTTACCAATCACTTCTCTTGACAGCCGCAGTCTTCTCTCTGTCTTTTCACATGGAAATCTCCCTTGCATCTAATAATTATCACTACCCAAATCTGAATCACTTGTATTTCTGCTTCATATTTTTTAAGACCAGAACTGAACACAATATTTCTGGTGACAGCATACCATTGATTTATATAATAGCATTATATCATCAATGTTGTTTTCCATCATAATCCTTATAAATCCTGCCATTGTCTTCTGTTTTGACAGATGCTGAATAGGCTTTCATTGAGCTTTCCAAAATGATACCCTGAATGACTGCAGTTAATTTAGAACCCTGCAATTTCTATTAAAATTAAATGCAACTCTTCCATGGAAAAGGTGATGATCTTTCATTTGTGTTGAAAATTCCAAAGATTATTGGCCCTGCTCAGTCATGTACTGTACACATAGTATTTTGTTCTTTCAGGCATTTATGCAGGATGCTGCATCTCACTGGGAATAAATAAATCAGGCTCAGTGTGACCTTTAAAAATGTAGAACAAATATGTGAATCATAAACTAACTAACTACAGTAGAACCTCAGAGTTATGAGCACCAGAGTTACGAACTGACCGGTCAACCACACACACACCACATTTTGAATTGGAAGTACGCAATCAGGCAGCAGCAGAGACCAAAAAAATAAAATAAAAACAAATACAGTACAGTACTGTGTTAAATATGAATTACTAAAAAAAAAAAATAAAAATAAAGGGAAAGTTTTTAAAAAAAAAAGATTTGACACGGTAAGGAAACAGTTTCTGTGCTTGTTTCATTTAAATCAAGATGGTTAAAAGCAGCATTTTTCTTCTGCATAGTAAAGTTTCAAAGCTGCATTAAATCAATGTCCAGTTGTAAACTTTTGAAAGAACAACCATAACATTCAGAGTTACGAACATTTCAGAGTTATGAACTGCCTCCATTCCCAAACTGTTCGTAACTCTGAGGTTCTACTGTAAAGCAGGGTAATAAAAATTGCAAACACCACATTCAGTTGGAGACATCAAAGGAAAAGTAGAGACAGTACTTGCAATCTGGCAACAAACTAGAAAAGGAAAACAACTTTGAAGACTTACTGCTCTCTTGCTATGCAGCAAAACTCTCACAACAGGTAACAGAGCATGAGGTCAGCTCTTTCCTAACTAGAGAGTTGCAGGGCGAGTTTTAAATAGGCTGTGTCTGTCTTCCCACACACATGTGAAGAGCCAAAGTGCTTCAATTCCTGCTCTTGTTACAGATCTTCTCATTGCTCCCAGCCCCATGCCTGTCATTGCAGCCCTTCTCTCCAGCTGCATGAGGAACACTACCCCACCCTCAGCTCTGCATGTCTCACCCCCCAACTTTGTCTCAACAAAAGGGTGAACCACCACTGCCCTTCCGCCACTCACGCTGACAAAATTTCTGCTTGCCCTGGCTAAGCCGGCAAATGGATTTTTCAAGTCCAGTACACAGGAGTCATTTCATCTACCACTGAACTGTGGCCACTTCTAGAGAGTGGAACACAGTAACTATTTAACAGTGCACAGTAACCTTATGCAGCAGGACAGGACAGGAAGTGAAGAAATAAATGCTCCATACATTTTCAAATGGAGAAGTTAGGTAAGTAAAATGTAACTTCTTGAGATGCCATTTAGCCAACATAATATTGTGTATGAAAACTGACAATATTCCCCATGAAAATGAACTATGAAAGTCCCAATACTGAACTTTTAAGGCTTTACATTTAATACAACTTAAAAGCTGTGTATTGTAATAGCAGGTATACTGTTTATTCTACCCAGGTTCTTTTCTTTACCATGAACCATTGTGGAACTATGGTGAACAAAAACAGCACCTAAACCCTACAACTTCTACAATTGGCAAACCATAGGTGTAGTGTATAAACAAAGCTGTGGGTGCAAATAATACCTTATCACTAAGGCTACAAGTCTGTCACAGATTCCGTGATTTTACGAGACCTCTTTGACCTCCTGAAAATTCCAGTAATTCAGCCCCAGACAGGAGGGCTGGGACTCTAGCCCCTCTATCATGGAGCTGGGACTTCCATGATGTATTGTTTATTGCCTGTGTTCTGTCCATTATTTCTAATAAAAATACCCGTGCCAAAATCTTTGCCTTATGAATCATAGATTACACGTGCTGCCTTGTTTATCGTCAGGATTTACACTTAAATATAGAAATTATTTTTGGTTTAATGACTCATTGCTTGAGTGATCAGTTGCAATTAGAAACACTTTGAAGTGGATTCAGGAAGCCATTTCACATTGTAAGAGGCAACTATGAAGGTATGAGAATTTTTGGGGAAAGATCAGATGCTATATACAAGTATAAGACTGTAAGAACAGGCATACTGGATCAGACCAATGGTCTATCTAGCCCAGTATCCTGCCTTCTGACAGTGGCCAGTGCCAGGTGCTTCAGAGGGAATGAACACAACAGGGAAATTTCGAGTCTTTAGGGACACCCGAAGCATGGGGTCACATCTCTGATCATCTTGGCTAATAGCAATTGATGGACCTATCCTCCACGAACTTAAGTAATTCTTTTTTGAACCCAGTTACTCTTCTGGCCTTCACAACACTCCCTGGCAATGAGTTCCACAGGTTGACTGTGCATTGTGTGAAGAAGTACTTCCTTTTATTTGTTTTAACGTGCTGCCTATTAATTTCAACAGGTGATCCTTAGTTCTTGTGTTATGTGAAGGAGTAAATAATATTTTCCAAGTCACTTTCTCCATACCATGTATGATTTTATAGATCTCTATAGTCGTCCTTTTCCAAGCTGAAAAGGACCATCTTTTTAATCTCTCCCTATATGGAAGCTGTTCCATACCCCTAATAATTTTTGTTGCCCTTGTCTGTACCTTTTTAAATTCTAAGATATCTTTTTTGCGATGTGGTGACCAGAACTGAATGCAGTATTCAAGGTCTGAGCCTACCCTGAATTTATATAGTAACATTATATTTTGTCTTATTATCTATCCCTTTCCTAATAGTTCCTAACATTGTTAGCTTTTTTGACTGCCGCTGCACATTGAGCAGATGTGTTCAGAGAACTATCTGCTATGACTCCAACTACTACTTTCTTGAGTGAGTAGTAACAGCTAATTTAAATCCAACATTGTGTATGTATAATTGGGATTATTTTTTCTAGTGTGTGTCACTTTGCACTGAACATTGGCCATATGGCTGGTCATTTAATCTGGTATTCTGCTCCTGGTAGCAGCCAGTCTTCTGCTTTAAAAAAAAAAAAAAAATCCAAATTCAAAATAATTTATTAGCACAACGTGGCCTGGCCAGTTGTGTAATATGATATAATGGAACAAAGAATACATTATGGCTCATCTGTGCAAACAGCTTACACCCAGAAGCGCAAGGGCAGATAACCATTGTAACACCTTGATCTAGACAGAGTAGTTGCAAATATTAAACAACCCAACAGTCTTACAGTCTACCTTGATGTGTTTATGGGCTCTGAATTCACAGGATTGTCCGAACAAACACACTAAGGAGTCCACTGCTCAATGGAGAGATCTTCTCAGTGCAGAGCAAACAAAGCAAATAGGGTTTTTTTGGTGTATTAAAGAAGGGTGTGAAACAAAATATAGAAAATGCTACAATAGCACTGTGTCGAACAGTGGTATGCCTGCATCTGGAGTACTGTGCCCTGTATGGACAGCTTTGCTTTAAGAAAGATTCAGTGGAAAATGAACATTTCCAGAAATGGGCAATGAAGATGATCCAAGTATGGAAGAAATGATATATTACTGACTACAGACAGCAAAGGAGAAGATTCAGTAGGGACCTGAATGTAGTATTCAAATTACAAAGGGAACTTTCAAAACTGATCAGTCCCTCCATTTTACTGTGGTCCATAATACAAGAACTAGCATACTCAAGATTAGGAGGCAGCTAATTTGGGGACAGATAAAAGAAAATATTTATTTACCCAGCATAAAGTCACAGCATGTGAAATTCGATGCTGCAAGAGGTTATTGAGACAGAATATTATGGATGAATTTTAAAAAGTACCCGATAATTTTGTGACCGCTAGTATTCATAGTTATGCACACTAAGGTAAAAATAATAGAAGCTAAATATCATGCATCAGTTCAAAAGCAGATCACATAAGCAACAAGTTACTACTGGAAACAGGGTACCAAACCAACTGGATCACTGTCTGACTTTGAATGGCAAATTTGACATTTCTATACATCAAACATGCCTTAATATCATTTCCCATGCCTGTACATGATAAATTAGCACACTATGGCTGAAAATAACTGACTCATGCTTTTATGTGTGATAAATTAATATTTTCCATAGTAAAAATACATGTGATTTTACTTGGATTTTTTTAGGCCTTACATTTATTTTGAACTTTTTAAAAATTAGCTCAAGAAAACCATTTGCTTTGATGTTCTGGGGCTTGATCCTATATTCTCTGAACATCTTAATCTCCCACTGAGAGTTCTGGGTAAGTACAGAATGCTGATTGGGATTTATATGGAAAAAGACACCCATTACCCTTCTAAGTTCTACCATACAGCCTGTAGCAATGAAATCAAGTAAGTATCCATGCTCCAAGCAGGGATCAGCATATCAGCTCAGGGGTTAATGCAGAGTAGACTGTTACAGTTCAGAAGAGCATTCTGTTCAAGTCCTACTGCAGCCATTTGGCTCTGCACTTTGTTCCCAGCGTAAAGCAGTGGAGTTTCCATAGCACCTGCTCCCACAAAAGAAGGCAGAAGAAGAAAAATGGTTTTTAAAAGAGTCACTGATCCGATAAGGAAAAACAGCTCCTCAAATCCTGAACACAGAGCTAGAAGAACAGGTTCAGCAAGAACAGCTCAAATCTGCCTATCCTCATTGCTTTACCTCACAGGAAGCCATGAGAATTAGATCTAAGCAACCAAGCTTCAGACCCTGTGACAATTGATCTGTTTATCAAATACGTACAAATCTTACCTTATTTAGCCATTTTAACCCTGGTATTGTGTTTGAATTTATTTGGTCTTCCAGCCATGGACGCATCCGCATTCTTTCCACAGGCATTGTTACCTTTAGCAGAAGAAGAAGAAGAAAACAAGGGACAGTGTTACGGTTACTTAACTGTGTCCTAGGCAGAAAAATAGATTTTTCTTTCTTAGCGATAACAGGCAAATTTGAATTGTTTATTTTAAAAGTGTGTGAACACAGGGCTGGTAAACAGCATCTGACTGACAGTCCTTGAGACTGATGTTCTGCTTATCCACCCATCAGGTCCAGCACAGACAGCAGGAGTGAAGCTTTCCCATGCCTCAACTTTGACCTTGTAGCGGTAGCACCACTAAACTGAATGAACAATTCAAACTCTTATCCAGTGAGTCCTCTGTCCCTCTGGGAGGGCTGTTTCTGTAGTCTGGATACCTGTCCACCTGGAACTTGCCTGAGCCTCCCAATGTATTTTACAGTGTAGTACAGCATACTCCCGATTATCCAACTAGCATGGGAGATATGGATTTCATTTGGATAATTGGGAGTTCAGATAATCAAGAGGGAAGGAGCCATTCAGCTGCAGGGTGGCCTCCCCCACGGGAGGGGGCTCTTCCCCCACAGTCCTGGCTGGGGATGTCTGGTATACCCTACTCACTCACTCCTGTGACAGCGGGATTGCGGAGGGCTTCCAGCGCTGCTGCAGGGCTAGTGAACCCGATCCCCACAGGCGCAAGGTGCAGGGAAAGGCTGTGATCTTGGCAGGACAGAGCAGAGACATCTGGCCAGGATTCTGTTCTGTCCAGCCAGGACCACAGCCTTCCCTGTACTTTGTGCTTGCAGGGATCAGATGTCACCAGCCTTGCAGCCACACAGGTGCCATTAAGCAGCAGGGTGGCATCCTCCACTGCTGGTTTCTGCTCTATTATCCAAACCTCTGCATTATCCAAATCCTTCCCTTGTACCCCTGCATGAGATACATGCTGCAAGAGAGCGTGCATCTCAAGTATCTCATGATGGAGGACAAGGATTTGAATAACAGAGTTTTGGATAAATGGGAGTATACTGTAATTCACTGGGCAACCATCTGGTAGCAATTGTCACTCTACCTGAGGGCAAGCTGGGTCTCCCTGTCCCATTACCAACCCCTTGAGCCATCTAGTCCCTGATTTCTTTAGCAACCATTTTACAGTTTAAAATACATAGGAATCAGTGCTCTTCAAGCCTCTTGCCTGTATCTCAGTGTAGCTAGTTTAGACCCAAACTTGCTTCTCTCACATACCACACAAACTTGATGTTGTTTCATTGTTTGTACCTGTAAATTATTCACACCGGAGTACAAAGTCTTGAACCTGTTAAAGAAAACTTTAACTTATCCCAGGCATTTCTAAGGTGCCAATGACCACGAGATCTAGAGATACTAGATATAGATTTAAGAGTCACATTAAAACTGTTGAGAAGCCTGCAATCACTTCCATGTTCAAAGACTTTTACTTGGGTTTTTTCACCCCAAATTCCTCCTGTTTCTCTGTTTGTTCTTTATGTCAAAAGGGAAGGAACTTTGCATTACTTCCAGCTTCCCCATTCTGCAATTGTTCTGTACTTCACCACACTTTTAAAGGGGCCAGAGCCATATATTTGAAAGTGGATAGCAATGAGATTAGTGTAAATGGGTTTGTTCTTTTTCCTATGGGATTACAAATATCAGGCTGACTAACAATTAAGGTTTCCTCTCACTGCCCAAAGGAGATATGTTTACTGAAGCCACTGGGGAATTATGTTTAAAATCTGAGGGCAAAATATGGCAAACAGAAAGGCAAAATTATAACAAGCAGGATCACCACCAGCTCTTAGCAAACATACTGCCTCGCGTTATCTTGGAAGGGCTGTGTAGAGCAAGCCACAAAATGTTTCAACTTCAGCCTTCTTTACAGTCACTAACTAAAATGACTACGAACTTCAAAAATAACATAGAAAATTATTAACTGCTTAGCCCCACCACCTTCAGATATGAAGAAAATAACCAAATCTCCAGAAACTGACCATAGCTGAATCCATGTACAAAGTTTCAGTCTCCGTGTGAGAGGCCTGCTAACAAAGCTGTCATGTGAGTCACAGCAAAGCAGGCTTGCCTGTTTACATGGTATGGTGCTTTGAGAAATGTCTGCGGAACAGGAACAGTATCTATGAGTTTATATAGAATTCAGACACAGGAAACACTATGTACGTATCTTAAGCTGTGCTCAGGGCTGATTCACTGAATCCTCTGTGACAGAAATGACAGAAATGTTTGGACTGAACCCTAAATACAATATCTAGCTTTCCCGCAAGTCAACTGCATGTTTTGTTTATACATCAGGGACAAGATGCAGCCCAGGAGAGCCTTAAAAGTTTCCCCCTTACAGATACCATCTCCTCAAAACTGCAGCAGGACAAAAGTTGAGCAACTGAAAATTTCTGTGGCTGGTGAACTCAACCAACCGCATTTTCTATTAATCTGTCAAGGAACATACAAGCACACGCAAATATCGTGGTTGGGTGCATTTCTTCATGTAAACTATGTAAATATATCCTGGCAAGGTGCAATGCAGCCCTCACTGTTCCAAGCGCGGGCACTGAAGCTCAGCAAGAGGACATATTGTATATATTTGTGTAGAAGCCAAAATATCCAGGACAAAAATTGAAGGCCTACTTTTGGGGAACTAATTAGTTAAGAGGCAAAGAGGAGGGAGCCCATCAGCATCTTCAAGGGAGCAGCAGCTAATTTAACTTGAAGTGCCAGCCCTCAGCCTGGTAATACAGTGAGCTCCGCCTTGGGTCCAGCCAGGAGAAGAGATGCAGCTGCCAACACCACTGCTCAAGAGAAGCTGGTCTTGCGGAGGATGGAAATGCGGAGTTGTGTGGCTCTCTCTTTTCTCCCAGGGAGACGGATGCCTCCAGAGGGGTCTCCCTGCTTTTCCCCTGCTGGTGCAGTTCTCTCTTCTCCAGACTAGGGATCTTCCAAGGCAGAACTCTATCTGCCGTTGGTAGCATATATCAAGTATATTAGGCCATCCCCACTCAGTCTGATCAAAGATCTTTAGGAGAGAGGGTTTAAGGCCTATTTATTTCAAAACAAAAACCAAAATACCAAAACCCTCTAAATAATGACCAGTTGGAGGAGAATGTGGGCACTGTCTGGAATACACTTCCACAGAGGAGCAAGCACAGACACTATTAAAGTTCTGTTAAACGAAGTATATACAAGCCCAGGCAACGCTCCTCAGAGGCAATGTTCAGAGTTCTGCTATAGAAAACAAAGCTGTAACATTTTCAGAAGCATCTCCAGGCAGTTCTTTCTCAGAATGAGAACACTGACCACACCTGATATGACAGAATATTGTGGTTTCTAAAACAGCTGCATGTCCACCACTCCTTTACACAAAAGTACAGTATTAACACAGGATTAATTTAGCTCAGGTAACAAATAATTTAAAAATAGAAAAATTACACTAAGGCATTGGTACTGGTGCATAGTTAGAGTGGAAAACAAAATAAGGAAATGTAAAAGTTAAGTTTCTACTGTAATGTTAACTTGGCTATAAAATATCATTTTGTGTTCCTATTTTTCTTGTTAAATGTATAGTTTGAAATAATTCTGTTTATGTTATGTGCATACCATAAAATATACAGGATGTGCAACTCAGCTAAATTAACAATGCAGTAAAAAACTTGATCTTAACCAGTAAGTAATTAATCTATAGTAGGAATTTGTGGAAAATCCCTAATATAAATTCTGTATCCCAGAAATTACAGAACACTAGACACATCCTCCTCTTCCAACAGGTAACTCTCTTTGTGATGACAAAGTAACTTCATGGCATCTCATGGAGGGAGGCAGGGTGTTTTTAGAGAAGGGTCCATAACTCTGCAATTTGCTTCCCCCATAAGTGCCGGAGCCTGTATTTGGGGGCCTTCAATTCACGCTGCAAAGCTTCATCTTTTCTCCAAGGCTCTCGCTGTATGTTTATTTATTTTTTTCTTTTTTTGTGTACATGCAGCTAGAGCCTCCGATGGAAGTGCTTTAAAGCCAATCAATCAATAAAGAATGGGAAAGCCACTGTGTGCCATTTAGGTAATTAAAGCGTGCAAAGAACTTTGAAATCCTCCAATGAAAGTAGCAAAGAAGTGGGAAGTACTATTGGCTGTCATATAACTCCAGCCTGGACTCACCTCTCATTGGAATATATCTATTTCAAAACAAAGAAATGAAAACCAGGAACTAACATGAGGCCTATGTAATACTAAGCCTGGCAAGTTCTTTCACTCTAGCCTTTCCCATACCATCCCCCCCACCCAGCCTTTGTTTAGCATTTGCACTATAAATAGAGCAGCTGTGCCTCTTCCGCACACCTCTCCATTCCTCCGTAGCATTAATAGCTATGTGCCATAGAGCCATAGGGCTACAAGGGATCTGTTTCCCACTTTACCCTAAATTTAAGAACTCCGGGCCAAATTTACAAAGGTATTTAGGCACCTAGAAATAAAGAAAGAAAAGGAGGACTTGTGGCACCTTAGAGACTAAAATTTATTTGAGCATAAGCTTTCGTGAGCTACAGCTCACTTCATCGGATGCATTCAGTGGAAAATACAGTAGGGAGATGAAGAGGGGTTACAAAAGCACCTACATACCTAACTCCCAATGATTTCAAGTCCCATTGATTCCACTTCAAGTCAGGGGGACTTCGGCATCTAACTTACTTGGGTGCTTTTGAAAATCCTTCTAGGTGCCTATCTGCATCCTTAGGCACTTAAATACCTTTGTACATCTGGCCCCTCAGAGCTCAAGCCACCTGCAAGAAAAAACTTCCAGCCAATTTCTTGGTACCACCTGGTACTGCTATGGGGGAGACAAGTTGGAGTACAATCTTGTTCTTAACATGCTCAGGTTGACAACTGGAAGCAGAAATGTTAGACACATGATGCTCTCAAAGTCAGCCTATATTGACCTTTAGCATCCCATTGCAACAGGATAGAGCAGGGGTGTCCAACCTATGACTCCGGAGCCACATGCAGCTCCTTGTACAGGTACTGACTCTGGGGCTGGAGCTACAGGTACCAACTTTCCAATGTGCTGGGGGGTGACGGGGACTCACTGCTCAACCCCTGGCTCTGCCACAGGCCCTGCCCCCTCTCCACCCCTTCCTACCCCATCCCCTGAGCCTGCGTGCCCTTGCTCCTCCACCGCCCCCCGCCTGCCACGAAACAGCTGATCAGGAGGTGCGGGGAGGGAGGGGGAGGTGCTGATCGCTGGGGCTGCCAGGGGGCGGGAGGCATTGGGAGCAGGGGAGGGAGCTGATGGGGGGCTGCTGATGTATTACTGTGGCTCTTTGGCAATGTACATTGGTAAATTCTGTCTCCTTCTCAGGCTCAGGTTTGCCACTCCTGGGATAAGGAAATGCTGTATACATTCACATGGCCCCATGTTTCAACCAAACTTTTTGAAATGGTGTTGAAAACATTGTTTGTTTTCTGGTTTACACCTACAATGGGGAGGCCGTTGCACGGTCAGCAACAGGTCAGCTTCCTAGTGTACATGGGGCCCAACGCTGCAGTTTTTTTACCCAGACCCCAGTGGGATAGCCCATGTATAAGTGAAAGAAGAAATTTGGCCCATCCTCTGGGGTCTTAAATTTTATAAAAGTGCTTCCCCTTTCTAACCAATCCATCCAAGAATTTTTGTTTTAAAGAATCAGAATTCTGAACCATATCTCACTTCTTCTAAAGTATATTAAAGCTGCTGGTTCTGAAAATAAAATTCTCTCTTTTCGCTCCTCCCTCTCTCTCACCCAATTCTACCCTAAAGGGACTCAGTTATAGGTTAATCTTTTGTCTTCTCAGTGGTAAGATTCCAGAATTGAATACATTTATGAGTATTAATAAAATACAGACGACATTTAACCTCATTTAAAATGATTAGCCATAGCAGCAGCCCATGACATACAATGAGCAACAGAGTGTGAGACCTCCTACTTTATAAACTGATTATAAACTGATTATTTTGACTGTTGCTTGAAGGCTCATATAGTTTCTACTATACTGCTAGATCTTTAATCTATTTGGTCTTTCAAACAACTATCAAATAAAGTTACAGCTAGACACAACTGTAACACACACACACACACACACACGTGTCCACACTTGACACAGCCAATCCTGCATGCCTAACTCGGACAAAACTGCCAAAGAAGTCTGTAATTTTGCTTGAGTCAGGCCTGTGGGATCAGGTTGTTTGTTGATAGGAGGCCAGTCTATAGCACAGTTTCTGCTAGCACAGATTATTTTTAAAAAAGAAATCCCCGTCCATACTGATATCATAATAGCAACAACTGGTGGCTGGTTAAACATAACAGCCGAGTCAATTTTTTAACATAGACGGGGCTTAAGAAAACAGTTTTTTCTGGTGATCACAAAGTGGCTTCAAAGGTGTAAGTGAGAGCAGGTGTAAAGGTGAGTGCTGTATTTGCCTGCATGGTCATGTTAAGATCATTAAGAACATGGTTATCTCTAGACAGTTCTGGGGACAGTCGTACCTATGATTTTATTGAAAAAGTGCAGCTCTGTTGACAACAGCATTGTACTCATTTTGCCTGGTATATTTCTGTGCAAGGCCGGTCTTTCTGCAAGGCCTTAACAGATGATAGAAAATAAAACTGTGATGGGACTCTTTCTTGTGAGAAAATCTCCCTCTTTAAAGACAAACTAAACAATAAAAAGGTAAGATGGCTGGGATCTCTTCAATATATGTTTTCACATCTCCTCTCAGGCCAAATGAGAGCTTGTTGTCTTCCCTTCATTTTTGATTAGAACCTTGGTGGAAAATCGAGAGACCAACCTGTTGACCAACACATACTCAATAATATTAGCACCATACAGAAAGTCTGATCTCTATGGTTGAAGATCTCCACACCTGAACTAAAGCAGATGTAGAAAGAAAGTGAAACTAACATACAGCATACATTAGGTCAGAACAATCTAAAATATTCCAATCCCATCAGTTTCATTTTTTGTTCGGTAGCAACTGGATAAGATGAATTTAACTGGAAACACTGTAACAATAATTGAAAGGCACAATTGATTCACCTCTTCTCTTTTGTCGTCCCAGGTTAACTTATTCATGACAACAGTTTTCAAGTACATAAAAGGTGGTACAAAGAGGAGGGAGAAGAATTTTTTCTCCTTAACCTCTGAGGATAGGACAAGAAGCAATGGGCTTAAATTGCAGAAATGGAGGGCTAGGTTGGACATTAGGAAAAACTTGCTAACCGTCAGAGTGTTTAAGCACTGGAATAAATTGCCTAGAGAGGTTGCGGAATCTCCATCATTGGAGATTTTAAAGAACAGGTTAGATGACACCTGTCAGGGATGATCTACATAATATTTAGTCCTGCCATGAGTGCAGGGGACTGGACGAGATGACCTCTCCCAGCCCCTTCTAGTCCTTTGAGTCTATGATTAAGTTGCTGCATTTCTCTAAAGGTAAAAATTTTGCAAGTTTCCTACCTACTCCTCTCAGTGCAAAATTTAGCTGATTTAGGCCTCGTCTATACAACCAACTTATGTTGATATAACTATGTCACTCAGGGATGTGGAAAATCCACACTCCAAATGATGCAGTTATACTGAGCAAACTCACGATGTGGACAGCATTATATCGACAAGAAGGCTCCTCCTGTTGACATAGCTACCATCTCTCGGGACGGTGGAGTACCTATACCAGCAAGAGAAGCTACCCCGTTTGCACAGGTAGCGTCTTCACTAAGCACTGCAGCTGCGCTACTGCAGCGCTGTAAGTGTAGACAAGCCTTAGGAAGCTTGTTGATATCTGAAAAAATTGTAAATGCTTCTGGAGAGGTAATTAAGGAGGGACACCCTCAAGAGTCCCACAGCTTTGAAAAAACCCTACTCTTCAGGGAAGATGTATAGAGCTTTGTGGGAGAAATATTTTTCTATCACAGATTCCACACTTACAAAAAACTAAATATATTAAAAAAAGAGTGAGATTATTTTATAAGGTTATTAGCTGATATTCTTTTTAGTGCTTTCCTCATTTTAAATTGTAGATTCACTTCATAAGCATATAAACCACCCTGTGTGACCAGACAGATATGCTGAGATAATTGTTAATTACAGGATTCAGGGAATTTGAGTCTCTGTTTGTCCATGTTCTGGGACTGTTCCAAGGTGCAAAGGAGCACCAATCCTATTTTAAGGAACAGCACTTGGATGAAAATTCTGCCCCTTGATCACAGACTTGATCCTGCTTAGATATAGAAACGTGTCACCAAACATCTTTTAAAACAGTCTACTGAGAAGGCCCCAGTCCTGCAAAGATTTATATACATACTAAACTTTATGTACTGCAAGTAGTCCCATCAATGGGGCTCTCAAACCAGAGGGGAACTGTCCAAATGTTTGAAAATTAAGAATTCAGGAAGGATGGATGTGGGGAGCCTCATGACTGGAAGGGTTGTTGGGGACACCCTGCAAAGAGTAACTGGGCTGGTGAGAGTCAGGGTGAGATCTTATGCTTCCAGGCCCAGCAGCGACAAACGGCAGTGACCAAAGCAGAAGAGAGCGCACACAAGCAGCAAATGGAGACACAAGAAATGCAGCCCAGAGTACTGGAGCAGCAAAAAGGTATTTCACAACCAATGGGTAATCCTTACCGGAACCCACTCAGCTGGGACAGACTGTGTCCATGTTTTAAGGACTCAAACTGCATAGAATATTTTACTGTTTTTGAAATATATGCCAGGCCAATGGCATCCCTATTGGGAAACAAATGTCTGTACTGGTTTCCAAAATTTCAGGTTTCAGAGTAGCAGCCGTGTTAGTCTGTATTCGCAAAAAGAAAAGGAGTACCCGTGGCACCTTAGAGGCTAACAAATTTATTAGAGCATAAGCTTTCATGAGCTACAGCTCACGTATAGGTTTCCAAGTCTTTACTGGCATAGGCCATGAACTATGATAAATATAAGAAAACTATACTGTCAAGGTTTCAACTTACTCCAGAATCATACCATGTTTACCAACCTAAAGTTGCATGATAATATCAGTCATAAGGAGTTTATGCATAAAATGTGTGATTATACAAAAAAATGGGTAAAATGTAAAGGGGCAGAAGAGGATTATGGGAAATAGTTTGATATGTTTACCCAAAGAACATTTCTTTAATGCCTGCTCAGATGAAATCAGAGCTGCCATACGGGAAAAGTCTCCCAATACAATCCATGTGGCTGCTTGGGCTGTTGATTTGCATGTACAGGATCAGAATGGGTATTGAACAAAAGTCTCAATGGGAAGGGCAAAGGCCCCCTGCAAAAGTGGGTCCCCAAATTGTTCATGAAAGCAAGGAGTGGGGAAGTGAAGCCAAATATATCCCAACAGGCACCCATCTAGTAATCCCAAACCCAAACCCATCCTGCCCAAGTGAACAAAGCTCTGGTGAGCTCAAGACATACAGAGGACACTGAGGGGGGTGTACGGTCTGAACCTATGAAGGTACACGGGATGTTCATCCATTTTGGCCACTGGACATCTAGGATTAGAGAGGATATTTGAAAGGCTTCAGGAAAATTTTTATTAGCCTGGTATAAACCTAGAAGAAATACTGTCAGTCTTATGACTTGTATCAAAAGTGGAAAAAGACTCTAGGTCTCCGCAAAGCCTCACTGCAACCATCACCTGTAATAGGAGAAGCATTCTATCGGGTTGGCATGGACATTACTGGTCCACTCCATAAGCCAGTGGCTGTCAGCCTTTCCAGACTATTATACCCCTTTCAGGAGTCTGATTTGTTTCACGTACCCCCAAGTTTCACCTCACTTAAAAACAACTCACTTACAAAATCAGACATAAAGATACTAAAAAGTGTCACAGCCACACTATTACTGAAATATTGCTCAGATTCTCATTTTTACCATAGAATTATAAATCAGTTGGAATATAAATATTGTACTTACATTTCAGTGTATAGTATATAGAGCAGTATAAACAAGTTGTTGTTTGTATGAAATTTTAGTTTGTACTGACTTCACTAGTGCTTTTTATGCAGAGTGTTCTAAAAGTAGGTGAAATATCTAGATGAGTTGATGTACCCCCTGGAAAACCTCTGTATACCCTCAGGGGTTCACGTACCTCTGGTTGAGAAACACTGCCCTGAACCATCCAAAAATGGGAATAAATATATATTGGTGGTAGACGACTTCACTGGCAGATATTCAGAGGCAGTGGCCCTAGCTAATATAGATGCAGAAACTGGCAAGTGCTCTCGTTTCCATAATCAGTAGGGTGCATTTTCAAATAGAACAGCGGTGGGCAAACTTTTTGGCCTGAGGGTCACATCTGGGTGGGGAAATTGCATGCAGGGCCATGAATTTAGGTCTGGGGCTGAGGGTTGGGGTGCGGGAGGGGGTGTGATGTGCAGGAAGGGGCTCAGGGCAAAGGATTGGAGCGGAGGAGGGATGCAGGGTATAAAAGGGGGTTCAGGGAAGGAGGTTGTGGTGCAGGGAAACGTGCGGAGTGCAGGAGGGGTTTGCAGTGGTTTGCAGTGCAGGAGGGTGCGGGGTGTGGCGGGGGCTCACGTGTAGGTGCAGGAAGGGTTCAGGGTGCTGGCTCTGGCCCGGCGCCGCTTACCTAGAGCGGCTCCGGGGTGGCAGTGGTGCATACCAGGGCTAAGGCAAGCTCCCTGCCATATTCTCTGAACTGTGGAAAATTAAAGTCTGCCTCATATCACCCAGAAACAAATGGGTTAGTTGAAAGATTTCATGGGACATTTAAATCCATGCTAACAATGTATGTAGACAAGAAGGCAAGGGACTGGGGTACACTACTGCCTTTCCTATGGTTTGCTTACAGAAAAGTATCCCAAGAATTGACAGGGTTTTCCCCATTCAACCTCCTATATGGAAGGAAGGCCACAGGCCGCCTACACCTGGTCAGAAATTTGTGGGAACACTGACTCAGAAGGGGAATAAGTGAATGAACTGGTATCTAAATTCAGGGCAGAGCTACAAACCAGTATGGAGCTGGTACTGCATAATGTTGAAAAAAGCCAAGCTGTACATAAAGGGTGGCATGACAAAACAGCAAGTAAAAGAGCCTTTGATACAGGTGATTTGGTTCTGGTATTAGCCCCTGTATAGAACATAAAATTCAGAACTCCCAGGAGGGCCCTCTGAGGTGACAGAGAGACTAAGTGAAATCACTTGCAATGTACAGAATCCCTATAGTCAGAACCACTAACCCAGGAACCTATCCTTGCAACAAAGCCCGTTGCCAACTCTGTCCACATATCTATTCAGGGGATACCATCATAGGGCCTAATCACATCAGCCACACTATCAGAGGCTCGTTCACCTGCGCATCTACCAATGTGATATATGCCATCATGTGCCAGCAATGCCCCTCTGCCATGTACATTGGCCAAACTGGACAGTCTCTACGTAAAAGAATGAATGGACACAAATCAGACGTCAAGAATTATAACATTCAAAAACCAGTTGGAGAACACTTCAATCTCTCTGGTCACTCGATCACAGACCTAAGAGTGGCTATCTTTCAACAAAAAAGCTTCAAAAACAGACTCCAACGAGAGATTGCTGAATTGGAATTAATTTGCAAACTGGATACAATTAACTTAGGCTTGAATAGAGACTGGGAATGGATGAGTCATTACACAAAGTAAAACTATTTCCCCATGGTATTTCTCCCCCCCACCCCACCCCCACTGTTCCTCTGATATTCTTGTTAACTGCTGGAATTAGCCTACCTTGCTTGTCACCATGAAAGGTTTTCCTCCTTTCCCCCCTCTGCTGCTGGTGATGGCTTATCTTAAGTGATCACTCTCCTTACAGTGTGTATGATAAACCCATTGTTTCATGTTCTCTGTGTGTGTATATAAATCTCTCCTCTGTTTTTTTCACCAAATGCATCCGATGAAGTGAGCTGTAGCTCACGAAAGCTTATGCTCTAATAAATTTGTTAGTCTCTAAGGTGCCACAAGTATTCCTTTTCTTTTTGCGAATACAGACTAACACGGCTGCTACTCTGAAATATAGTCAGAGTGTACCCCTAACTGTACATATTAACTGACAACATTTACTATATACAGAGATGCTTATAGCAAATGTAATATGCTACGCAGATGAGGACCACAGGGTATTGCCTCTCCTACATGTAATGTCTGAGAGTCAGGGGAAGACCCCTAAGAGTATGTCTATGCAGCAAATAAAAACTCATGGCTGGCCCATGCCAGTCAACTCGGACTGGAACTGCGGGGCTGTTTCATTGCTGTGTAGACTTCCAGGCTTGGGTTGGAGCCCAGGCTCTAGGACCCTAGCATACTGCATTTGTTACCAATTTTGGATTTTCTGAGTTTAAGGTACTACCCTTCAGATTAATTAAATGCAGGAGGCACATTCCAGAAGCTTACCAAGCAGGTGCTACATGGGTTCCAGGAGTTTGCACTCCACTGTAGATGATATTGCTATATTTACCACCACATGGGAGGAACACACATGGCAAGGATGTTGAAAAGCCTCAGGGATGCAGGTCTCACAATCAAGGTGTCAAAGTGTACAGTTGGGCAGCAAATCTCTTTTTTCTGGGTCATTGGATAGGTGGAGGCCAAATCCAACAAGATCCCCTGAGATAGGAAACTACTGTGAATTGGCCTGTCCACAAAACTAAGAAACAGGTTAAATCATTTTATAGGTCTGGTTAACTATTATCGAAAATCAGTGGGCGGTTTCAGTGACATCGCTGCTCCTATCACAAGACTATACCAGAAAACAAAACCAGAAAAAGTTGCTTTGTCAGATGCCTGTCAAAAGGGTTTTGATTAAGAGCAAAAGAAGTTGTATCAAAGACGCACATTTTGGCCAGCCCAGGTTTTTTTTAAAAAAATATTTTACTTGTGTACTGAGGTGTCCAACACAGGTCTCAGAGCTGTGTTAATGGAAATGGGAAGACAACAAGAAACACCCATTGCATTTCTAAGCAAAAACACTCTCCCACTGAATAGAATTACTCAAATAGAAAAGTAGTGTTATGCTATTGTATGTGTATGTAAAACAACCCAGACCCTACCTCTTCAATAGGCAGATCATAGTGTTAAAAAAATCATTCACTGTAAATATGGCTCCACAGAACAAAAACTCCAGATTGCTATGATGGAGTATAGTTTTGCAGGCATATGATATAGAGATTAAATATATTGAGGGGTTGGAAAACGAAGTGTGATACCCTATCCAGAAAAGAGGGTGTAGTAGAAGTGAAGCTTACATCATGGTCAGCGACCAAAACTTCAGCATCAGACTCACAAGGAGGGGTGCAACAATCAACTCCAGACACGCCAAAGGGAAAACATGTTTAAACCCCAAAAATGAGTAGTTAAATCAACTGATTGCATAGCTTACTATATTATTGTTATACCACGTAAGGTCTTCTATGAAAGCTTGTAATGTTCTGAACTTGATTAGTCATTATGAGATATGTATACAGACTGAGTTTATGAATCCATGTATAGGTGTATATAGAAAATAAAATTGTACTCAGAATTTATACTCCAAAATCCACTACACCTCACAGCATGGGGTAGAGGCACCTCCCAAGACAGGGATTTATACAAAGCTTGCTTTAAGTAACAATCCATTGTCCAGCCCAGGAAGACAATGATGGACCACTAGAGTTAATAGGAAGACACTGAGACATCCAGGCTATCAAGTCAAGAGGGAATTTCCCTACTCCACATAAACATAAGTCACCACAGACTGAAAGAAAAGGGCGAAAAAAAGAAAAAAGGACAGTCTTTCAAAAACAGGTTCAGGACTTAGGCTTGGTCTACACTAGAATTAGGTTGAAAGGCATAGCACTTAGGTCAATGTAGTTCGGTCAACCTAGTGTCAGTGGAGTCCCACCACCGGGGGCTCCGGCTTTCAGTGCCCCACAATACCCCATACTGACAGCTGGTGCGAGCACTCCTGGTGAGGATGTGCACCGCTTACAGAAGGAGCTAGTGGGGAAGTACAAAAGAGATTTAATTACTGTGATGGCCATATGTCCACATAACTTAAGTTGCCTTAATTTTGTACTGTAGACTTGCCCTGAAGTTTTTTTATCTACACCCTGAGGGACAGTCTTAAGGCAAATGACTGTTCATGAATGCTGGATCCCTCCTGTAGCCAGAGGGTATGCTGAGAAACTACCTCAAGGCAATAGGTAACTTTAATACAATCCCTTTTCTAATTTAAGTATAAAAGCTGAGATTGCGTTTTTACATTTGTCTGTGTAACTTGTGTCCTTCGCTCACTATTTTATCTTTAAAAAGAAAAGGAGTACTTGTGGCACCTTAGAGACTAACAAATTTATTAGAGCATAAGTACTCCTTTTCTTTTTGCGAATACAGACTAACACGGCTGCTACTCTGAAACCTATTTTATCTTTGAATCTGTGGTTTTTCTATTAAATAAACTTTGTTTATTTTTACCCCCAAGGTCTCAGATGTGCAAACTGTGTGGAGTGTGCCGAAGTAAGCTGGTATCTGGGAGGTGGTTTCACACCTTGGGGGCTGTGACCAACCAGAGGGGGAACATTCTGGTAATTAAGAACTTGGGGGGGGGGAATGTATTTGGGAGGGACCTGGAACTGGAAGGCTGTTGGCATCACCCTGTAGTGGAGTAATTAGACGGGTGAAAGACATCTTGTGGGCTGGCTACTGGTGTCAGGGAATTGAACCACTGCCAAAGCCCCCAAGGTTACAGGGCAGGCAGTGACAGGACCCCTTACTAGTCAGGAGGAGGGGGGGAGGAGGTCCCTAAAACATCACATCACAGATTTGATCCTGCTTAGATAGGGAAATATGTATCACGAGGCATGTATCCTGCAAAGATTTATACACATGCTTAATTTTATATACAGCACGTAGTCCCACTGAAGTCAATGGGGCATTCATAGTGCATAACATTAAGTACATGCACAAGTCCTTTAAGGATCAGGGCCTAAGATCATTGCATCAATAACATATGATTGTATGTGGTATTTGCAAATACTTTCAAAACAAACTCTAGCCCATGAAATTTTGATTTTTCACAGGTAATATGACCCACTAATATGACCTGGATTAGAGGTATTTTAAAGATATAAATCAGTATTTTGTTACATACATTGTCATTTAACTTCACTTTTCAATTACACTGGCTTAAGACACTTGAATCTTCCTGACCCTAAAAGCCTCTAATAAAGGGAGCCCCCACCTCCCCTGTATAACTAGTGCTCGAGCAAAGAACATAGAAGTTGCATCTTGAGAAATAGTCAAGTTACATACTTTTTCTTGAATAAACAAAAGAGATGAAAATATACATAGACCAACTTTAGGTATAAGCCTGTGCTCCCATTCTGACCTGCCTCCCCTCTACTACCAATTCTTGACCTGTTCTTCGGAAGGAAAGAAAATCATCCAAGAAGGTCAAACTGACGACACTCTGCTTCCTTCCCCAGACCCAAAAAACAGCTCTGTGTAGCTTGAAAAGTTGTACGTTCCACCAAAAGAAGTTGTTCTAATAAAAGATATTACCTCGTCCACCTTGTCTTGCTTATATCCTGGGACCAACACGGCTACAACACTGCAAACAGACTGAAAGAAACTCTACCATGGAACCAGCAGCATGGGACAAATAAGTGGCAGCAAAATCTGGTATTCACATGGGTGTACTCATTGTCAGTGTTGCAGGGGTTAAGATTTCTAATGAAGTTGCCCGAAGTTCCTGAGACTGTCAAACTGGAGATAAGATTAAGGAGAGTAAACAATCTACGCAAAAGACTTTGGATTGTTGGACAACAGAGGTCAAGATGAAGGCAGGAGCTATGCTACCTGGCCTGTTAATCTCAACCATTGCTGGTGCCTCTCTTGTGTTATTGAGGAATATTATTGATATATCAAAAAGGCACTGAGGAAACTTCATTAATTCCTTGGTGATTTTCTTATAACTCCTGGTGGAAGGAACCCTCACTTGGGTTCTTTTTAGTTTGAAGTCCAATTTAACCCTGACAAGTGGCATCTTCTCATTCTACAGAGCCACTCCCAGAGTGTAGTCAGTGTTCTAGCTCCTCACTGCAGTGATGCAAATATATATTTTCCTGCTTCTTCCTCTTGTTAGTACTGCAGATGCAGCAACACGAAGCAGGATTATATTTCCTTGTATGCATCACCAACAAAAATCATTCACTGCAGCCCAGAAAACGGCACATCTTAATTCCTCATTTATCTGCCCCTTCTCTGCTTTCCCTGGTCCTAAGTTAAATACTAACAAAAGTACTCCAACAGAATTGTCATTGATCAAGGGAAAAAGCACTGCAGAGGTACAGGCTGATTTAGAACAGCACAGTGATGGCCCCAAGACTAAGTCAGTCAGTCAGTCTCTCTCTCTCTCTCTCTCACACACACACACACAGGTAGCTTGAAAATGCTCTCCCCTTCTTGAAGAAAAAAAAAAAAAAAAAACTACTAACCCCCAAACCCTCCCATTCCCTCAAAAAAAAAAAACAAACACTGAAGGGGCAAAGAAGGACATATCCCATGCACCCATGCATATACTGAAACACACACATTACAGATTGCATGATAGACAGGTCCTAGAAACTGTACAATTTCAACCAACAGACTCCCCTTACATACAGAGGCTATTTTGTCAGTCCAATAGCATCCCTGCTCCACCTAAAGAATGTTAACACTCCCTAGCTGGGATACAGACATTAAACATCAAAACAAACTATCATTTGGTTTCCATGCAAAGCCTCATTTTCCCTCAGCAGAAAAGACAGAGCTGTTATTTTACAGTGATCTCAGGCATTACTAGAGAGCACCCTTGGATTGACAGGTTTCAGACTGGTAGCTGTGTTAGTCTGTATCGGGGGGGGGAACCCCACAAGGAGTACTTTTCACTTGGGGCACCTTAGAAACTAACAAATTTATTTGGGCATAAGCTTTCGTAGGCTAAAACCCATTTCATCAGATGCATGCAGTGGAAAATACAGTAGGAACATATATATACACATAGAGAACATGAAAAAATGGATGTTGCCATACCAACTGTAACGAGACCAGTTAATTAAGGTGAGCTGTTATCTGCAGGAGAAAAAACCCCTTTTATAGTGATAATCAGGATGGCTCATTTCAAACAGTTGACAAGAAGGTGTGAGTAACTGTGGGAGGGGAAGAATGCATGGGGAAATAGTTTTTATTTTGTATAATGACCCATCCACTCCCAGTTCAAGCCTAATTTAAACGGTGTCCAGTTTGCCAATTAATTCCAATTCTGCAGTTTCTCGTTGGAGTCTGTTTTTGAAGTTTTTTTGTTGTAGAATTGCGACTTTTAGGACTGAAATTGAGTGATCAGGGAGGTTGAAGTGTTCTCTGACTGATTTTTGAATGTTATAATTCTTGATGTCTGATATGTGTCCATTTATTCTTTTGCCTAGAGATTGTCCTGTTTGGCCAATGTACATGGCAGAGGGGCATTGTTGGCACATGATGGCATATATCGCATTGGTAGATGTGAGGTGAAGGAGCCTCTTATGGTGTGGCTGATGTGATTAGGTCCTATAATGGTGTCCCTATTCTATCTATTCAGGGGGCACCATCATAGGACCTAATCACATCAGCCACACCATAGAGGCTCGTTCACCTGCACATCTACCAATGTGATACAGTAACTCCTCACTTAACGTTGTAGTTATATTCCTGAAAAATGCAACTTTAAGTGAAACGATGTTAAACTAATCCAATTTTCCCATAAGATTTAATGTAAATGTGGGGGTTAGGTTCCAAGGAAATTTTTGGGGGGCAGACAAAAGGCATGATATACTGTACTGTACTGTGGTTGGGAAGTGCCCCTGTCTTACCCCACACAGGCACAGCCCACTGCAGGGAAGGACGTTAGGAAGCACCTTCGTGCAGCAGTGGAATCTTACCCAGAGAAGAATGGGCGCCAACTTTGCTGGGGGATGCTCCAGGCCTGCCTATTCCCGTCCGCGCTCCACCTCCTCTCCGGAGCACACTGCATCCCCACCCCCCAGAAAGTCCTAAGCACCGCCAAATAGGACTTTCTGGGAGGTGGGGAAAGAGCGGAGACACAGCGCATGTAAGATTTTGTGGAAGAGCAGCGACTTTTCAAGGGAGCATTGCACAAGTTCCTCTTCTCTGCCTCCTCCCACCCAAGAGGGAGAAGGCAGAGAAGAGGAACTTGTGCAATGCTCCCTTGTAAAGTCGCTGCTCTTCCACAAAATCTTACATGCAGTGTGTAGAGCAGGCAGCCAAATGATGTTATAAGGGAGAACTGCACAACTTTAAACGAGCACGTTCCCTAATTGAGCAGTGACATAACTTTGAAACAACGTTAAGTGGGAGGACGTTAAGTGAGGAGTTACTGTATATGCCATCATGTGCCAACAATGTCCATCTGCCATGTACATTGGCCAAACCAGACAATCTCTACGCAAAAGAATAAATGGACACAAATCAGACATCAAGAATTATAACATTCAAAAACCAGTCGGAGAACAGTTCAACCTCCCTGGTCACTCAATTTCAGACCTAAAAGTCGCAATTCTACAACAAAAAAACTTCAAAAACAGACTCCAATGAGAAACTGCAGAATTGGAATTAATTGGCAAACTGGACACCATTAAATTAGGCTTGAATAAAGACTGGGAGTGGATGGGTCATTACGCAAAGTAAAAACTATTTCCCCATGCTAATGTCCCCCCCCCACCGTTACTCACACCCTCTTGTCAACTGTTTGAAATGGGCCTCCTGATTATCACTACAAAAGGGTTTTTTTCTCCTGCTGATAATAGCCCACCTTAATTAATTGGTCTTGTTGGTATGGCAACACCCATTTTTTCATGTTCTCTGTGAATATATATGTTCTTACTGTATTTTCCACTGCATGCATCTGCTGAAGTGTGTTTTAGCCCACGAAAGCTTATGCCCAAATAAATCTGTTAGTCTCTCAAGTGTCACAAGTACTCCTTGGATTGACAGAGTTTAGATTTGTCTTAAAGAAAACCCACACTATGTGAATACAGTACACCTACCCCTCATTCACATAATTAAATTTATCAATTTTAAAATACACAGCGTACCTCATCTTCTCCCAATTATCTAAACAAATATCTCACTTGCATTAAATCATATGTAATACAGAAACAGCAACTCAAATGACTTCAACAGACCTACACCAATTTATAGCTGCTGAAGACCTGGCTCAATACACATTTAAATGCATTGTTAAAATGTTAAATTATTTAGGCTGAAATCTTGGCCCCATCCAAGTCAATGGTAAAACTCCCGCTGACTTCAACGGAATCAGGATTTCACCCTTAATACTTACACTATATTCATAGATCATATCAGTCTCAACGTGATTTGTGATATAAATTGTAATGAAAAATGAAGGAATGTAACTTGTAGAAATGTAGTTTACTAAACTTTTGAGGGAATAAAATCAATACCATGGCACAATATAGGTTTTAAAGATATACTAACAAAGAAAATAGTAGCCTGGAACAACAAGGACTCCACTTGCATAAAGCCCTTGTCATTGGACTCCATGCAGGTGAGATGCAGAGGATTTGGTGAACTCCATCTCCCTGAATTGGGATAGCATTCACAACCCCTGCACAGCAGTTGCAGATCTCCAAGCTCATCCCCATTTCAGCCTTCTGTGCCAGCCTATACATGGCTGACAAGAATATCCTTCCTGTGGTGCATTCCAATGCAGCAGCATTCCCAACCCTTCTCTGGCCATAATCCTGCAAAGCACATAAGCACATGCTTGAAGTTAAAGTACATGCCTAAATATTTTGGCAGATTGGGCCCTCTTTGTGCAGCCTGTACACACTGTTTCTTGCCCTGGCCCTCAGCACCACAGGTAAATTTCACCACTGTTGCCCAAAGGATCATAAGTTCAGGATCAAAGGATCAGGTATGTTGGCAACAAGAAGAAAGCCAAGGAAAGTGTGGGCCCCTTACTGAATGAGGGAGGCAAGCTAGTGACAGAGGATGTGGAAAAAGCTAATGTACTCAATGCTTTTTTTGCCTCTGTTTTCACTAACAAGGTCAGCTCCCAGACTGCTGTGCTGGGCATCACAAAATGGGGAAGAGATGGCCAGCCCTCTGTAGAGATAGAGGTGGTTAGGGACTATTTAGAAAAGCTGGACGTGCACAAGTCCATGGGGCCGGACGAATTGCATCCGAGAGTGCTGAGGGAATTGGCGGCTGTGATTGCAGAGCCCTTGGCCATTATCTTTGAAAACTCGTGGCGAACGGGGGAAGTCCCGGATGACTGGAAAAAGGCTAATGTAGTGCCCATCTTTAAAAAAGGGAAGAAGGAGGATCCTGGGAACTACAGGCCGGTCAGCCTCACCTCAGTCCCTGGAAAAATCATGGAGCAGGTCCTCAAAGAATCAATCCTGAAACACTTAGAGGAGAGGAAAGTGATCAGGAACAGTCAGCATGGATTCACCAAGGGAAGGTCATGCCTGACTAATCTAATCGCCTTTTATGATGAGATTACTGGTTCTGTGGATGAAGGGAAAGCAGTGGATGTATTGTTTCTTGACTTTAGCAAAGCTTTTGACACGGTCTCCCACAGCATTCTTGTCAGCAAGTTAAGGAAGTATGGGCTGGATGAATGCACTATAAGGTGGGTAGAAAGCTGGCTAGATTGTCGGGCTCAACGGGTAGTGATCAATGGCTCCATGTCTAGTTGGCAGCCGGTGTCAAGTGGAGTGCCCCAGGGGTCGGTCCTGGGGCCCGTTTTGTTCAATATCTTCATAAATGATCTGGAGGATGGTGTGGATTGCACTCTCAGCAAATTTGCGGATGATACTAAACTGGGAGGAGTGGTAGATACGCTGGAGGGGAGGGATAGGATACAGAAGGACCTAGACAAATTGGAAGATTGGGCCAAAAGAAATCTAATGAGGTTCAATAAGGATAAGTGCAGGGTCCTGCACTTAGGATGGAAGAATCCAATGCACCGCTACAGACTAGGGACCGAATGGCTCGGCAGCAGTTCTGCGGAAAAGGACCTAGGGGTGACAGTGGACGAGAAGCTGGATATGAGTCAGCAGTGTGCCCTTGTTGCCAAGAAGGCCAATGGCATTTTGGGATGTATAAGTAGGGGCATAGCGAGCAGATCGAGGGACGTGATCGTTCCCCTCTATTCGACACTGGTGAGGCCTCATCTGGAGTACTGTGTCCAGTTTTGGGCTCCACACTACAAGAAGGATGTGGATAAATTGGAAAGAGTACAGCGAAGGGCAACAAAAATGATTAGGGGTCTAGAGCACATGACTTATGAGGAGAGGCTGAGGGAGCTGGGATTGTTTAGTCTGCAGAAGAGAAGAATGAGGGGGGATTTGATAGCTGCTTTCAACTACCTGAAAGGGGGTTTCAAAGAGGATGGCTCTAGACTGTTCTCAATGGTAGCAGATGACAGAACGAGGAGTAATGGTCTCAAGTTGCAATGGGGGAGGTTTAGATTGGATATTAGGAAAAACTTTTTCACTAAGAGGGTGGTGAAACACTGGAATGCGTTACCTAGGGAGGTGGTAGAATCTCCTTCCTTAGAGGTTTTTAAGGTCAGGCTTGACAAAGCCCTGGCTAGGATGATTTAACTGGGACTTGGTCCTGCTTTGAGCAGGGGGTTGGACTAGATGACCTTCTGGGGTCCCTTCCAACCCTGATATTCTATGATTCTATGATTCTAAGTTCTGGGAAAATAGATTCATAGCATAAAACAAGACCTCCATCCTTTCCTTTTGACTGGAACCCAAAGAAAGTCCCTGGGAATTTATATCCAGGCAAGGCACAAAGAAGAGAATTCTTAAAGTCCTTGATCCTCAGTTTTACCTGGGTTAAGAGAGTATAGATTATTTTCCACTGGTAAGAATATGCAAAACCAATTTCTTTCATCCCTGACATGGAGAAACCAAGGAGAAAAATTTGTTCAATCAAGAGGAAAATCTCAAGCTTTTCAATTTCCCAAAAGAGAGGTTTAATGACTGACATTACTGGAAGTAGAAGCAGGTCCCAAAAAGAAAGAACCATATTACTAAAATTACGTAAAAATATTAAGGCAGCTTTCTTTCCAACATTATGTTACATCCCTCACTCTGTGTAAGCTCAAAACTTGTCTCTGACCAATGGAAGCTGGCCCAATAAAAGATATCACCTCACCCACCTTATCCCTCAATCTCTAGGCATTTTAGAAAATGGTGTTTCAAAGTTATTGCCTGATCCTTCTAGTTAAATGCAATTTGAGTTGCACGTGCTCAGCACCTCTCAAGATGCTAAAGCTATGCCAGTCAATTTCATTGTGTAGCTATACCCTAAGGAAAAATATTCTTAGAATGGCGAGACATTTGGAGAACACAGTATTTTATGGCTGTTGTGCAAGAATTTTCCCAGACCGATGAAAATTAGAAAGTACTTTGTTATCGCTCAAATCCCTTTAAAGAATCACTTCTTTTGTCTTGCCCACAAGAACTGAATTAATAAAAAAAATTTTAATTATGCCCTTGTCCTGGTATCCCAGTACATCCGGTCTTCTCTGTGACTGGCTTTTCAGGCCCTTTTCCAGAAACGATGCATCTGCTTAACTTTATACACCTGAATAGGCCCCCTGAAGTCGTTGGGACTAATCACATGCATAAGCACCTGCAGGATCCCAGCTTTAGACTGGTTTCAGAGTAGCAGCCGTGTTAGTCTGTATCAGCAAAAAGAAAAGGAGTACTTGTTGCACCTTAGAGACTAACAAATTTATTTGAGCATAACCTTTTGTGAGCTACAGTTCACTTCACTGGATGCATTCAGTGGAAAATACAGTGGGGAGATTTTATATACACAGAGAACATGAAACAGTGGGTGTTACCATACACACTGTAACAAGAGTGATCAGGTATGGTGAGCTATTACCACCAGCAGGAGAGGAAAAAAAAAACCTTTTGTAGTGATAAACAAGGTGGGCCATTTCCAGCAGTTGACAAGAACATGTGAGGAACAGTAGGGGGGGAAATAAACATGGGGAAATAGTTTTACTTTGGGAGTGGATGTGTCAAAGACTGGGAGTGAATGTGTCATTACACAAAAAGAAAAGGAGTACTTGTGGCACCTTAGAGACTAACAAATTTATTAGAGCATAAGCTTTCGTGAGCTACAGCTCACTTCATCGGATGAAGTGAGCTGTAGCTCACGAAAGCTTATGCTCTAATAAATTTGTTAGTCTCTAAGGTGCCACAAGTACTCCTTTTCTTTTTGCGAATACAGACTAACACGGCTGCTACTCTGAAACCTGTCATTACACAGTCTTTATTCAAACCTAATGTAGTAGGGACTGTTTCTGTCTTGGTCTCCTGTCCAGCACCAACCACACAATCAATGTTTAATACACTATCAACGATAAAAATAGGGTTTAAACCAAATATCAAAAACAAAAAAAACCCATGATCTCAGTCTCCCCTTAGTAGTGTTGTAGCAGCTCAGAGGGAATTAGTAAGGCTATGTTTACATTTCTGAAGATACCCAAGAAGAGAAAAGGCCAGTTTCAGTGGAAGCAATCTATGGAGTGTGTTGAAGGAGGACTTTTCAGGTAATTTAGCCATGGACTGAACCTGAGGTAATAATATAACTCATTCAAACAGTACTTGCTTCTCATGATTTGCTTTGTTTTCATAACGTATCTTTTTCTGCAATACACAGCAAAGACTGTTTGCACCCTATACTAAAGTACAATCTAATGTTTGCTTAAAGGTTTCGTTCTATTGTCTGGGTGTGGGCTGTTTCTACAATTCTAGTTAATAACTAACCTGTATTTATACTACTGTCAAAGGTAAGCATTCCTATCTTTAGGCCACCAATACCTAGCCACCTGGGGGGCATCAAACACAATCCGCTCATGAGATTGGGGTTCACTTCACTTAACTGAAAAGCACTGTTATTTTCCTGACACCTGTCTGGAAGTTTCATTATTAACAATAAGAATATGTTTATTCTTGCTCATTGAGTTCCACCTCTAAACTTAGCATTCTAACTAAGCAGTAAAAATGAACACAGAATCATACCATAATTGGGGCCTGGAATGTATTGAATCACCCAGACTGCATACTGAAAATGTTTCTGATGCATGGACTTATTTATGATTGCAAAAACAGCATATGAAAGAAGCAGATGTGTACACAAAAGACTGATTGAACCAGTGCAGTTATTACAAAGCTACCAGTTAAATCAAAATACTGAGAAATTTATAAGAAAACTGCTTCTTTTCATGACTGTAGTTAAAGATTTGCACTAAAAGAAGCACCAAATATGAAATACTCAATATTGTCTCTTACACAGATCACATGATTTAATCCTCCTTGTTGTAACAATGGCTCTTTCCACCGATACAGAATGTAGGAGGATGTTCTCTATTTTTTAAATGTGGGTTTTTTGTTTTTTGTTTTGTTTTTTTTTTAGCAAATTTGGTGTTCTTCAGAGACTAACAGCAATAGAGAGAGCCTAACTTGTAACATGAAAAGGAGTACTTGTGGCACCTTAGAGACTAACTTGTAACATGACAGCTATTTCTATCCTGAGACTTTCCTAAGTAGAGACTGTCTGTAAGTGGCAAATATTCACTTAGATAGAGACCACCAAACTTATTTCACTTATGATCTAATAAGGAAAAAAAATATATATCTAACTAAAAAGATTTTCATCCACCTTTCTTCCAAATTTCAGCTCTCCAGAACATTCTTTGCATGCTAAGAATTTTGGTGTGTTTGAATTTAGTGCATCTCACAGACATCAGTCTGAAATCCCTGAAAATAGAAGTCTCCTGACTATCCATAGAACAGCTCCAACATAGTCTGTGTAAGCTTCCCTGTACTGTCCTTCAACATAGACCTGAAAGGTTCATCTCTAGAGAGGAGACTAAGTCAGGCTTCATGTCTGTTCAGCACTTTGCTCCTTTATTGAGATCCTAGCTAGCATGTGGTGGTGAGTTTTCTATTGTGAACACCTGTCCACAGGGAACTGAGTGAAATTCATTTCACATTATCACCCAAGCAGCCATCATCAGATGTAAAAATGTCATTTGTTACTACTGACCTGGCCTGAATTGGTGACCACACGTGAAAAATTCTATATCCTGTTACCAATCCTATTAACTATTCCATTCTCAACATGCCAATAATTTTGAATAAATTTTAGTTACATAAAACAGCTGAATGGCTCACTGTCGTCAGACTGACATGACTACTATCATTTTACTCAGTAAACATTTGTCACAGAATTTCAAAAAATTACCTCCACAAGTGAATAATACATATGGTATTGGTACATACACCTCAAAAACTTCTTTTAGTATTGTAGAGTCACTACATATACCTTCAGGTGAGAGAGAACTTGTCCTGGCCAAACTATTCAGATGACAACTTCTCTAATTCTTTTAACATGTATTCGGGTAAAGGGACATTGTCATGTAAAAATCATGTGCAAACACTCAGTTATTCACCTAATATGATTTTAAATGACAATTTTTAAACTCAATTTTCTTTGTGCTACTTATGCTCTGTGTTTTCTTTTTTCATTTCTGTCAGCTGGAAAATAAAAGCCAATGGAGTTGGTTTCAGTTTTATTTATAGTTAGTTTCAATTTTGTTTATAGTCAGTTTTGTTTTCCGGTTTTTAATGTTGCAATGTTTGGATTTCTGACACTGCAGGGAAAGTTTATTTTAAAAATATGTTTTCATTTTCTCTTCTCTCTCGCCTGGGCTCTTTTTTTAAACAAAAGTGGAAACATTTTTATTGGACACGGTTTTTATAAAAAACTTAATTTCATGTCAAATTTAAGTCACCAATGTCCCTTTAAGAGGTACTTGAATTCACATCTGCTCAAAGAAACGTTCATTCTGACAATTTAACATGTGATCTTGAAACTAAGACCTGCCAGCCTACACAATGCAGGCAAAGTTTGCAGCAGGAAGGGAAAATTTTAAAGGCCATGTCTACATGTACAGCACTGCAGCTGCACCGATGCAGCATGTCTGGTGAAGACGCTCTATGCTCACGAGAGAGAGAGCTCTCCTGTCGGCATAATAAAACCACCTCTGCAAATGGCAGAAGCTATGTCGATGGGACAATCTCTCTCACCGACCTAGCGCTGTGCATACAAACACTTATGTCGCTATAACTTACATTGCTCAAGGGAATGGTATATTCACGTCCATGAGTGACATAAATTATGCTCGCATAAGCTGTAGTGTAGCCATAGCCAAGCTCTGTAAACTAGCGGGACACCTAATTTCTCCCCGGCCGCATGGTACTACTTGTGAAGTAAAGTGTTACACAGCATGAATACAGGTATCAGAACTGGGCCTACAATGTCTGCAATTAATGTACAACACCAATATGAATACAATGGGGTAAAATCTGCCCTTGCATGCACACACAAACTCCTTTCAAGGTCATGGAAAGCCAGCGTACATATCCACAGAACAGAGTTTGGCCAATATCTTTGAATTGCAACTTTCTTTGGACATCCCCTAAGAAATTACTGATCCTTTTGTCGTACATGAACTTTAATACATCTGAAAATGTAAAGACACCTATGATTCTAATTTACTAGCAAAAGGAAGGTAGGTGGTTGTTTACAGTAGTCTACATCCGATGAAGTGAGCTGTAGCTCACGAAAGCTTATGCTCTAATAAATTTGTTAGTCTCTAAGGTGCCACGGGTACTCCTTTTCTTTTTGCAGTTAAAAGTAACATTTAAAACTTCACGTCTCTTCTAAAATTTAACTCCATCCCTGACATCAGGATTCATTGATATCCACAAACTAACCTTTGAAGGTTACTTGAAAACAGATGCGCTAGTTGTAACTCTCCAATCTGCTCTTCTCATGTGGCAAGAAATAACCTATGTTTATAGTGAATTAGCTCTTCTAATTGCACCACAAAATCAGGTGAAGTATGCTGCAACAACTGAATTTAAACAGTATGTACGATTAGAGTTTAGTTTTGTATAATGTTACATTGAGTGAAACAATGTCACACGCAAGAGATTTTTTTTAAATGCATGAATTCAAACCACTCCAAGTTAAAATGTCTAAATAATGAGTGTTGTGTTTGCTGCAAGCCACCCCCGAGAGAACAAACTAATACATCACTAGATCACTAATTTAAACAAAATTGACTATCATTATGTTTAAAAAAAACATATTTCTTTAAAGTTCAAAATTTCTGTAATACTTTCTCTTTAGATCATTAAGAGAACTAGAATACTTCAATCATTTACAAGAGGCTACATCTGAAAAGTCCCATCCTGTTTTTAAAGGTTACAGGAATTAAAAGTGTTTTGAGCTCTATGAAAGAAAAGTGCTATGTAAATGCTAAATGTATAATTGTTATGTGTAAATCATTAACTGGCGTTTAAAGTCAATTCCTGTTTTTCTAATATTCTAGTGCTGTTGTAGCTGTCTTGATCCCAGGATATGAAAGAGACAAGGCGGGTGAGGTAATATCTGTTATTGCTCCAACTTCCGTTGGTGAGAGACAAGCTTTTGAGCTCTAGAGAGCTCTTCTTGGGTGACCTCACCCACTTTGTTCTCCTAATAGATATTTTTACCCTAATCAATGATTCTGCATAGCAACTTAGTAGGGATCCTAATTAATAATTCAATAAAACTTTTGAAACAGTGGGGTAAATTCACTAATCTGATGATTCATTTGTCCTATGATCTTATGCATGTGTAATTAACACACAATTTAACAAAGACCAATACTTGTTTATTACTCCCACTTTATTTATTTTCACTTGTAAATTTCCCAAAACATACTAGAAGGGATTTTTAAGTTATCAACAGTCTTTCCATAACTGCTTCGTCCAATATAAACTTCTAATGCACTGAACAGCTGGCAAGTGTGGGGTTTTTTTAAATGAAAATTCTATACAATGTATAGTTTGTTACCTGATGGTCTTGTCAGCATGATTCAGACCCAGATTCTGCAAGCATTTACACACATGCTTAATGTTAGGTATGTGTATATAGTCCCACTGAAGTCAAGTTCACGAGTGGTTGCAGGAGTGGGGCTTCAGTATGTATATCTTCAATACTGCATGGTCAGGTTACCTTAAATAACTCTTATGTCCTTAAATCTACAGTCATCACAGGACTCTGAAGAACTGAGTTTTTATTATGCTAATCTGTACTTAAATCCCTAACTTCAACTTCACTGTTACAGTCAGAGGAACCAAATAAAAGCCATATGCCTGTTCATTTACTATACTAAAGTTGGACAAGGAACTGGTAATGAATAATTATCTTTTTCTTCTTTTTCTGCACAGGAATTGTCTACAAATAGACCAAGATTTTCTTGTAGTTATTTGTTATCAGAAATTCTTGGTCAGTGGCTTGTTCACAATAAGTTCACTGTGAATATCCAGTATTCAAAATTTTAAATTGAACTGTTCTGAATGGACACATAAGTCACATAGTAAGTTTCTCCTCTCTGACTAGATAAGCATAACTCAGAATTAGGCCACCACTGTGGACACACACAACTGCAAATTCAAAATGTGCTTTCATCAAATATTCTGCAATATTTGATAAAAAGAATACAGTATGGGTCAGATTCACCAATATGGCTTGACTGTTTATGACATTCAAGCAACACAAAGCAGTCATAAACCGGATTTAACTGATCAATGATCAGTTAATCTGGGTTAACAGCAGCTTTACATAACTGAAGTAGTGCAAAGCAGCTAGAATGTACTAGTGAATCTGGCCCCTTGTACCTACCGCCAGCAATTTGTAACATTTATATCAAAGCAGGCACATGCTTTTATAGTTCTAATTTAAAACTCTGCGTTAAAGGTCTGAACAGCTCAAGAGCAGGGAAACACTTGGAAACACTTAAAACACACACACACACACACACACACACACTTACTTTTATACATGAGTAGTTCCATGCCATTGATAGGACTACTGGTTTGCTTAAAGCTATGTATATGCATGTTTAAAGGATATGGATACAGATTAGCAGAGAAGGAAAAGGAAAATAAACAGTGTATTATTACCTATGTTGTGAGTTTGTTTCCTGGTGACAAAATTGCAGTACACAGTACAACATATTCATTGCTAGTGCAAGTAAACACTGTATCAAGAAAACCATTGCTCTCAGACTGAACACTCAGCTCTTCTGCTGTTTTATACCAGTATAAATGAATGATAATGTAGACAGGGCTAATCAAAAGAATACTGGTTTCAGAGTAGCAGCCGTGTTAGTCTGTATTCGCAAAAAGAAAAGGAGTACTTGTGGCACCTTAGAGACTAACAAATTTATTAGAGCATAAGCTTTCGTGAGCTACAGCTCACTTCATCGGATGCAAAAGAATACTATCATTGAAGATTACTTAGAAGGCAAACTTATGGTACTTAACACATAGAGGACATGCAAAGAGCAGCCCAGGATAGACAGGCCTTGTTCATGCTCTAAGCAACATCTGACAGCAGGGGAAAGATTCAGACTCATTCAGAATGTTGATCTGTCTCACAGAAACTTTGAATCTTAACTGTGCTGCTTTCATAATTATGTCACCATTTTCCAGTTACAGTGAATTTAAATGTTGGTGCAGTAGTGAATTCTCTTGTCACAGTACTAGGTAAAGCATTTACTGCAAGAGGTAAACTATGCAAGACTATTAAAATAATTATTTTAAATGTATGTTTAAATTTAGAAGTTGATACTTCATCTCAACAAACTGGAGTGCTAGTTTACAATTCCTGCTATATCTAAGTGACTGCAATCTAAAAATCTCCGCACATCAAATTGTGTTATAAATTATAATCATATAATAATTAAGCACAAAGACTTTGACACTGAAAACAGTAAAACTCTTCTGAGTGAGAATTTGATCCTGCATGTTGTACATATACAAAACCCTATTATTTTCATAGGGAATTTTGTTTGGGAAAAGTGCCCAGGACATGGCCCCTTAGCCTGATGGTGTTCACTTTGATTAATAATCAGATCCCAAGTACATCACCCAGAATGTGCTTAGTGAAACCAATATAAATAACACATTTCAAACATCAATACCAACTGAAAGATGAAACTTCAAGTAGTGCAAAAGTGTGGAATATATTTTTTTAAAATACAAGACTCCAATCCTGCAAGCTGATCCATGCGGGTGGTACTCTGTGCCTATGCACTGACTTCAATAAGGTGCCGTGCAGATATTAGGGATCTGCCTGGGTGGATCAACTTGGTAGCTTCGTGCACGAAGGGCACAAGACAGAAATACTTTTTCAGTCATGTTTTACAGGACATCGCTATCCCATTTAGATCACAATTCCAACACACACAACAGAAACACAAACAAACAAACAAAAAAACCCAAACCCAGTGTTATTATCTAGAGCTGCTTTTACAAGCATTTAATACCACAGTAATAGCCGTTATAGAAAAATCTTAGATTCAAAGTGTGTACTACTGTCATATAAAATCTTATAAGGCAATTGGCCACATCTACAGACCCATGTCTCAAGGACATTTTGCTTCTGCTAGGAAAATTTCCCATACTTGTCAATGAGCATCTTAGAATGTAAACTTGCTGGGAATGCCTCTGTGTTCTGCATATTTTTGTACCCAATGCATAATGCAGGTTCCCCAAGGTCTTCCTTGATGGGACTTCCTACAACTATAGCTGTTAGCAGTGATGCCTTGAAGGGCATTTTTCACAGCTTTCCCACGAGACATAACGTTGGGAGCCCTAGTATAGGCACCCACCATCTGCCACAGGTGTTTTAAGCACCGTATCACCTAACTGGCGCAAGGCAAGTCTACTGACAACCATGCTTAGGTAGGAAATGGCAGTTTAGATACTCCAAGCAGGGCTGTTATAGGCCCAAGTTATAGACCAACAGTCACAAGAGGTCTCTCAACACTGCTAACACCAGGGGAACTGAGCCAGCAAATATCTGGATCATTTTCCCTAGTACAGCCCGGGCTATTCAAGGGTAAAGGTTGTTTGGCGGCTAGCACAGACAGGGCCAAACTGTGCTCTAGGCCCGTGCACATGGGTGCGCTTCTAACAGGGACGGGAGGGGACTCTCCCCCTATGCTTTTGGGCCGCGCCAGGAGGAGGAAGGAAGCCCTGATCCTGATCACGTGCCGCTGGAAGACAAGCGGCAGCCCTCAGGCCAGGGCTGCAGCGAGTCAGGAAGGGGGCTGGGCCCTAGCTACACGGACTAGCAGTGCCACAAGCTCTGTCCCTCTCCCCGGCTGGCGGGAAGGGGACACCCAGGGTCAGCAGCTCCGCAGCAGAGTCAGGGCCTGGCCTCCCGCTGCGGAAGGGGGAAAAGACCCAGGCAGCCGCTGCGAACCCCGCCCCGGGAGCTGCGCCGGCCCGCGCGCGCGCCGCCCGCCAGAGCCCGAACGCCGGCGGCAGCCAGTGGCTCGCGGCAGGCCCCCGGGCTCGGCCCCGCCATTGGGCGCGAGACGCGGCTGCGTCACCGCCCGCCGCGGGAGGGGGAGGGGGAAGGACGGGAAAGGAGGAAGTGCTGGGGCTTGTATAACAACACCGGGGGGGGGGGGGAGTGAGTGACACCCTGCGGCCCCGGCCCCACCCCCACCCGGCGGCTCCCGCCTGCAGGCCCGGCCGGGAGCTCTGCCCTTGCGCCCCCAGCCCGGGCCTGCAGCCGCCGCCAGGCCTCCGCAGGGAGCAGCGGCCCCGCGGGACTCACTTCGCCCCCGTCCCCCTCCAAGGCCCCGGGGCCGCAACAAGTGCCGCGGCCGAGCCCCGCACATCCGGGGATCCGCGCCCGCCCCCAAGCCAGGCCCGGCCCGCCGCTCGCTCCCTGGGCCGGGCGGGGAAGGGGTTACTCGGCCTCCCCTGCCGCGCCCGACGCGCACAGCCCAGGGGGGCCGCCGCTGCCCTGCGCCCTTGCTGTGACTCCCGCTCCCTCCCCCGCGGCTGCTGAGCAGCACTTGCTCCCGCGCGGTACATCTCTCACCCCGGCTCCCCTGCCGCCAGCATCGGCCCCGAACCCAGCGGGCCCCCCGCGGCCGGGGTGCCGATCGCCCGCGGCCCCCACCCCCGCTCAGCTCCGCCACTCCATTCGCTTGCCGGGTGCCGCAGTGACGGGCGGCCAGCCTCGCGCCGCGGGGGTGGAAGTTGCTGCTTTTATGTCCCTCCGTGTCGTTTGGCGTCTTTTTCTCCTCTTGCCTTTTTCTTTTCCCCGTCCAACTCTCTCTCGCTCGCTTCCCCATCCGTCACAGCGGGAGAATTAAATGCTTCCCTCCTTTGTTTCCGTTGTTGACCATCTCCCCCGCATTAGACTCAAAATAAATTCAAAGCCCAAACCCCGCTGATCTGGACACACGGTCGGTCTCGCCGCGGTCCGAGACAAACACATCTCCTTCCTTCCAGTCGATCACCTTCTCAAATGCAAAAGTGAAATTAACCTTCCTTTCCCTAGCAGCAGCTTCACCTAAAATCATATGATCCATAACACCGCTGACCTTTTATTTTTAAATCAATATTAATTATTTGAGAGCAGGCACTTCCTGTTTGCCAAACATTTGTGTAAATCCACATACAGAGAGAGTAGTAGTTAAAAAATTACCTTGTTTAATGTGTTATTCGCGGTATTTATATAATTCCTCAAGGTTAACGCTGTTGCCAGGGGATGCAAAATGGAAATGAAAACACTCAGCTGAATAATCGCAGGAGCAAAACTAAAAGTTACTCCCTCTGCTTTGGCTGAGAAGAGTCCAGATCGAAAGCAAAACAAGGAGAGGAAACTGCGAGGAGCTGAGGCTTGGAAATCCCCCCCACCTCTCCCCGGCCTGTTTGTGCGGGGGGAGGGGGGAGCTGAGATGGGAGAGGTGCGGAAGTTTACCCCAGCCTTTCATTGGCAGACACAGCCGCTTTCATCATTTCTCGGAAAAGTCGATTTCATTTTCACTTCCCTCCAGCCGCGGCAGCGAGCAGCAGCATGTTAGTGTGTTAAAGGCAGAGAGAGAGAGACAGAAAGAGCTTTCAGTTCCAGGGCACACAAAACTAAAGACACAAGACCGCATTTTCCCCTCCTCCAAACAATCCACAAATAAGTGACTGGCAGATAGTTCTCTTCTAGGGTGGAGTGGGATTTTGGGGGGAAATGTCCCAGCCTCCAGATCTCTATGGAAATACAGATTTAAAGGGAAATAAACTTATGTGCTGAAATTGGGCATGCACAAGCCTGCACTTAAAATGATATGGAAAACAAACCTAGTGTCTGAAGTATATAAGAAATGGGCCAGAATTAAAAGCCAAGTGAATATGGTTGGTTGAACCTAAAATAGGTCCACAAATTCAGTATGCTTAACAAGCACAATGCAGGTCTGTGCTACCACTAATAGAATATGTGCAAATTCAGCAGTTGGCCAGGGTATTCATGGCCAGCACATACTCAATTTCTCCACAGAAAGATCTATCTTATGTGCACTTTGACCATGGCATCTGAAAACCTTACATTTAATTCTCAAGCCTTCCTTTAGTCTTTATTCAAAGCTCCAGTTGTCACTGAAATAATAAATATTTCTCATCTAGGGTCCCAGTCCCACATGTCTTTGCTCAAATGGAGTATGATAGTAATCCCATCAATATGCATGCATCTTTGCATGATTGGGCCTCAAGTAAGATTGCCAGGTGTGGTTTGAATTTGTAAACCACATTCATTTTTTGTTTAAAGCACTGTATTTTAAATTTTAAAATAACAATAAGACAAAATGTGAATGACTGCAGCTCATCCATGACATGAAAATTCCCAGCACACTAGTTCAAACAACTCATTCTGGAAAAGGTTTCAGAGTAGCAGCCGTGTTAGTCTATATTCGCAAAAAAGAAAAGGAGTACTTGTGGCACCTTAGAGACTAACAAATTTATTTGAGCATAAGCTTTCGTGAGCTACAGCTCACTTCATCGGATGGAGAAGGAGAACAGTGACAAGGGTGAGCTTATGCAATATTTGGTGACTCTTATAATTTCCAGTTACAGGTTTCAGAGTAGCAGCCGTGTTAGTCTGTATTCGCAAAAAGAAAAGGAGTACTTGTGGCACCTTAGAGACTAACAAATTTATTAGAGCATAAGCTTTCGTGAGCTACAGCTCACTTCATCGGATGCATTTGGTGGAAAAAACAGAGGAGAGATTTATATACACACACACAGAGAACATGAAACAATGGGTTTATCATACACACTGTAAGGAGAGTGATCACTTAAGATAAGCCATCACCAGCAGCAGGGGGGGGAAAGGAGGAAAACCTTTCATGGTGACAAGCAAGGTAGGCTAATTCCAGCAGTTAACAAGAATATCAGAGGAACAGTGGGGGGTGGGGTGGGAGGGAGAAATACCATGGGGAAATAGTTTTACTTTGTGTAATGACTCATCCATTCCCAGTCTCTATTCAAGCCTAAGTTAATTGTATCCAGTTTGCAAATTAATTCCAATTCAGCAGTCTCTCATTGGAGTCTGTTTTTGAAGCTTTTTTGTTGAAGGATAGCCACTCTTAGGTCTGTGATCGAGTGACCAGAGAGATTGAAGTGTTCTCCAACTGCTTTTTGAATGTTATAATTCTTGACGTCTGATTTGTGTCCATTCATTCTTTTACGTAGAGACTGTCCAGTTTGGCCAATGTACATGGCAGAGGGGCATTGCTGGCACATGATGGCATATATCACATTGGTAGATGCGCAGGTGAACGAGCCTCTGATAGTGTGGCTGATGTGATTAGGCCCTATGATGGTATCCCCTGAATAGATATGTGGAAAGAGTTGGCAACGGGCTTTGTTGCAAGGATAGGTTCCTGGGTTAGTGGTTCTGTTGTGTGGTGTGTGGTTGCTGGTGAGTATTTGCTTCAGATTGGGGGGCTGTCTGTAAGCAAGGACTGGTCTGTCTCCCAAGATCTGTGAGAGTGATGGCTCGTCCTTCAGGATAGGTTGTAGATCCTTGATGATGCGTTGGAGAGGTTTTAGTTGGGGGCTGAAGGTGATGGCTAGTGGCGTTCTGTTGTTTTCTTTGTTGGGCTTGTCCTGTAGTAGGTGACTTCTGGGTACTCTTCTGGCTCTGTCAATCTGTTTCTTCACTTCAGCAGGTGGGTATTGTAGTTGTAGGAATGCATGATAGAGATCTTGTAGGTGTTTGTCTCTGTCTGAGGGGTTGGAGCAAATGCGGATATATCGTAGCGCTTGGCTGTAGACAATGGATCGAGTGGTATGATCTGGATGAAAGCTAGAGGCATGTAGGTAGGAATAGCGGTCAGTAGGTTTCCGATATAGGGTGGTGTTTATGTGACCATCTCTTATTAGCACCGTAGTGTCCAGGAAGTGGATCTCTTGTGTGGACTGGTCCAGGCTGAGGTTGATGGTGGGATGGAAATTGTTGAAATCATGGTGGAATTCCTCAAGAGCTTCTTTTCCATGGGTCCAGATGATGAAGATGTCATCAATGTAGCGCAAGTAGAGTAGGGGCATTAGGGGACGAGAGCTGAGGAAGCGTTGTTCTGAGTCAGCCATAAAAATGTTGGCATACTGTGGGGCCATGCGGGTACCCATCGCAGTGCCGCTGATTTGAAGGTATACATTGTCACCAAATGTGAAATAGTTATGGGTCAGGACAAAGTCACAAAGTTCAGCCACCAGGTTAGCCGTGACAATATCGGGAATACTGTTCCTGACGGCTTGTAGTCCATCTTTGTGTGGAATGTTGGTGTAGAGGGCTTCTACATCCATAGTGGCTAGGATGGTGTTTTTAGGAAGATCACCAATGGACTGTAGTTTCCTCAGGAAGTCAGTGGTGTCTCGAAGATAGCTGGGAGTGCTGGTAACGAAGGGCCTGAGGAGGGAGTCTACATAGCCAGACAATCCTGCTGTCAGGGTGCCAATGCCTGAGATGATGGGGCGTCCAGGATTTCCAGGTTTATGGATCTTGGGTAGCAGATAGAATACCCCAGGTCGGGGCTCCAGGGGTGTGTCTGTGCGGATTTGTTCTTGTGCTTTTTCAGGGAGTTTCTTGAGCAAATGCTGTACTTTCTTTTGGTAACTCTCAGTGGGATCAGAGGGTAATGGCTTGTAGAAAGTGGTGTTGGAGAGCTGCCTAGTAGCCTCTTGTTCATACTCCGACCTATTCATGATGACGACAGCACCTCCTTTGTCAGCCTTTTTGATTATGATGTCAGAGTTGTTTCTGAGGCTGTGGATGGCACTGTGTTCTGCATGGCTGAGGTTATGGGGTAAGCGATGCTGCTTTTCCACAATTTCAGCTCGTGCACGTCGGCGGAAGCACTCTATGTAGAAATCCAGGCTGCTGTTTCGACCTTCAGGAGGAGTCCACCCAGAATCCTTCTTTTTGTAGTGTTGGCAGGAAGGTCTCTGTGGGTTAATATGTTGGTCAGAGGTGTTTTGGAAATATTCCTTGAGTCTGAGACGTCGAAAATAGGATTCTAGGTCACCACAGAACTGTATCATGTTCGTGGGGGTGGAGGGGCAAAAGGAGAGGCCCCGAGATAGGACAGATTCTTCTGCTGGGCTAAGAGTATAGTTGGATACAGAATGATCTATCTTTAAAAGATTTTTGTTTCTTTTTCACACGATTTGCTGACATTTAAAATATTATAATATTGTTGTATTTAAAAATATACCTGCAAGGAAATCCTATATTTTTACAAAGAACCAACAGTGTCAATGACAATTGATATTTTAAAAAAATCATTTGGCCCATCCAATGAAAACAAAAATCAAGTTGTTTTAGTATATTTATTCCTCTTTCCATATCTTATTTGTAGGGTTGTCAATTAGGGAACATCAGTCCACCATCTCTTCTATCCATGTGTGAGGCTCCCTTTTTAAAAGTGAGAGGGACTATCTCTGTTCCTCCAAATATCTTCCAGACCGTTGTCTCCTTTTCCCATCAGGTGTCCTGTTCTCCAGTTGGCCACAAACAGAGAAACATCTCAATTTATAGACTATATTGGGAATGCAAAACTGCTTAACTAAGGCCCAACCAGTGGACATGGAGAGAAGGTGGATGACTGCTAGAGTCAAAAAAGTTACCTCTTCCCAAATCTCCCAGCAAAGACAGGTCATCTTGTCTCCCATTTTTGCTGCTGTTAGAGAGAGTCAGAAATTGTCTGCTGGATGTCTATGCATCATACAGGGTTGTGTTCTCTCTTTGCAGCAGTACAGAAATCGAAATTAAAAAAAAGACCGGATGGCACAGAATTTGGTAATTCCAGAGTATACAGCACCCTTCATTTTTAGCACACTGTTTCAAATCCAATCCAGGTCAATAATGACTGAAAGGTATCACCATCTGAAGCCTGCTTGGTGAACTGTGCAAAATGATTCAGTCCAGCTTCTCGTGACCACATGAGAACAACCATCACACTTGACATCCATTTTGGACAGTTTGAGCTGACAGGCCAAGAACTAAATGAGCAATGATTGAGCATGGCAACCAAGTATTCTTTGCTGATAGTCTATAAATACAATTCATAAAATAAAAAGAAGGATCTCTGTAAATTATCCTCCTCCCCAGGGAAAAAAATTGTATTTGTCCAGTTCTTCAATTCTCATCTCCTTCCCCAAACCCCAAAGGTCAAAAGCTGCAAGATATTCAGTGTTCCTTTCATCACTTATTTCATCACCTTAAGACTTCTACAGCCATTGATATTACTGATAATATCTTACAGACTTAAGATATCTACATCCTGTTTCTGAAGAAACTTTAATACTGATAGCAGGAAGAACAGAGCCTGAGGAGTGTCTAATGTTTGTGAAAAAAATAACTAAATAGCTTAATCCCCAATTCATAGATTTCACAGATTCCAAGGCCAGAAGGGACCATTACAGTCACTTAGTCTGATGTCCTGTAAAACAGGCCATAGAATGTCTCAAAATATTCCTAGACCAGATCTTTTAGAAAAACAGTGACTTTTTAAAAATGTCAGTGATGGAGAAATCACCACAACCCTTGGTAAACTGTTCTAGTGGTTAAAAATTTATACCTTATTTCCAGTCTGAATTTGTCTAGTTTCAATTTCCAGCCATTGGATCATGTTATACCTTTCTCTGCTAGATTGAAGAGCCCATTATTAAATATTTGGTGTTGTAGCCATGTTGATCCCAGGATATTAGAGACACAAGATGTGTGAAGTAATATCTTTTGCTGGACCAACTTCTGTTGATGAGAGAGACAAACTTTTAAGCTCTTCTTCTGATCTGTGAAATGGAGTGTCACAGCTAAATACAAGGTGGAACAGCCTGTTTAGCATAAGTAGTTAATATATATTTCAAGGGGACATTCAAGGTTAAGTGGTCCATTAACACCTCTCCAGTCATTCAGAGTGGGATGTGGGGGGGAGAGGGCAGTTTAGTGCATTACAGATTGTTGTAATAAGCCATAAACCCAGTGTCTCTACTCAGTCCATGCTTTTTGGTATGTAGCAAAGTTATTAATTTAAACTCCCAGGCTCATCTTTTGAAGATATTATGCAGGTTTCCTTTCAGGATGAGGACTGAGGGGTCAGATATAGAGTGATCGCTTTCTGAAAAGTTTTCATCCACAGGTGATATAGTGTCTTTTATCATTTTTCTGTGAGAGTTCATTTGAGAATGTAGTGATTGCCTGGTTTCACCCACATAATTGTTGGGGCTCTGGATGCGGTACTCCACATGTTCTGACATGCATGTGTAGGACCCATGGATTCTGAAAGGTGTGTTGTGGGGTATTAATTGCTGTAACAGTGCAGAAACCTGCACAACACCTTCAATAGACAAGCCTGAGAGTTTAAATTCATAACTTTGCTAGATACTAAAAATCATGGACTGAATAGAGACACTGGATTTACAGCTTATGACAACAATCTGTAACCCACTAAACCATCTTCTCAGCCTTGCTCCCCCATGGCTGGAAGGGTGTTAATAGGCCACTTCACCTTGAATGGTCCCTTGAAATACATGTTAACTACTTATACTAAACAATCTGTTCCACCTTTTATTTAGCAGTGACACTCTGAATACATTTCTCAGACCTGAAGAAGAATCTGTGTAAACTTGAAAGATTGTTTCAGAGTAGCAGCCGTGTTAGTCTGTATTCACAAAAAGAAAAGGAGAACTTGTGGCACATTAGAGACTAACAAATTTATTTGAGCATAAGCTTTCGTGAGCTACAGCTCACTTCATCGGATGCATTTGGTGGAAAATACAGTGGGGAGATTTATATACACACACAGAGAACATGAAACAATGGGTTTTATCATACACACTGTAAGGAAAAAGAAAAGGAGTACTTGTGGCACCTTAGAGACTAACAAATTTATTAGAGCATAAGCATCCGATGAAGTGAGCTGTAGCTCACGAAAGCTTATGCTCTAATAAATTTGTTAGTCTCTAAGGTGCCACAAGTACTCCTTTTCTTTTTGCGAATACAGACTAACATGGCTGCTACTCTGAAACTGTAAGGAAAGTGATCACTTAAGATGAGCCATCACCAGCAGCGGGGGGGGGGGGTGAGGAGGAAAACCTTTCATGTGACAAGCAAGGTAGGCTATTTCCAGTAATTAACAAGAACATCTGAGGAACAGTGGGGGGTGGCGTGGGGGGGAGAAATAACATGGGGAAATAGTTTTACTTTGTGTAATGACTCATCCATTCCCAGTCTCTATTCAAGCCTAAGTTAATTGCATCCAGTTTGCAAATTAATTCCAATTCAGCAGTCTCTCCTTGGAGTCTGTTTTTGAAGTTTTTTTGTTGAAGGATAGCCATCCTCAGGTCTGTAATCAAGTGACCGGAGAGATTGAAGTGTTCTCCGACTGGTTTTTGAATGTTATAATTCTTGACATCTGATTTGTGTCCATTTATTCTTTTACATAGAGACTGTCCAGTTTGACCAATGTACATGGCAGAGGGGCATTGCTGGCACATGGTGGCATATATCACATTGGTAGATTGGTAGGTGAACGAGTCTCTGATAGTGTGGCTGATGTGATTAGGCCGTATGATGGTGTCCCCTGAATAGATTTGTTAGTCTCTAAGGTGCCACAAGTTCTCCTTTTCTTTTTTTGAAAGTTTGTCTCTCTCACCAGCAGAAGTTGGTCCAATAAAAGATATTACCTCACCTACCTTGTCTCTCTAATGTTCCCCACATAGGTATGCAGGGCTTGTTGTCAGATACAGCACAGCTGAGCCGCTGTAGCATTTTAGGACATGGCTACACTGGAAACTTCAAAGCACTGACGCAGGAGCACTCCCACAGCAGCGCTTTGAAGTACGAGTGTGGTCGCGTATGAGTGCTGGGAGACAGCTCTCCCAGTGCTCCTGGTAATCCACCTCCACAAGGGGATTAGCTCCGAATGCTGGGAGCGCAGCATTTTTACACTAACGCTTTAAAGCACTCAGACTTGCTGCGCTCATGGGGTGATTTTTCACTCCCCCTGAGCCAGCAAGTTAGAGCGCTATAAAATGTAAGTATAGCCAAGCCCTTAGTGAAGACGCTACTATGCTGACAGAAGAGCTTCTCTCATCAGCATAGTTAATCCACCTCCCCGAGAGCCAGTAGCTGTGTTGGTGGGAGAAGTTCTCCCATTGATAGAGTACTATCTACACTGGGGGTTAGGTCAGTAAACTATGTCACTCAGGGGTGGAGATTTTTCACATCTCTGAACCATGTAGTTGTACCAATATAAGTCTGTAGTGTAGACCTGGCCTCATAGACTGTAGTGAAGTTACCCCTAAATGTAAGCAAGGTATTTATTAAGTACATGCCTAACTTTAAGCACATGATCAGTCCCATCAGAGTCAGTGAAATCAACCATATGATTAAAGTTAGGCATGTGGATAAGTACATTACCTGAAATGGGGCCAAAAGAAGTAGAGAGTCCAACTTTCAAATTCTAGCTTACAGAATCCTGGCTCTCCCCTCCATTCTGCCTCAGTAACTGCGTTCACCTTTGGTGGTCTTTTTGTTTCTCATGCCTCCCACTCTAAAAGACACAGAGCATCACTCGAGCCTGCTCCTGCCGTTTCCATCCTCTTCTTCCTCGGTGGAGTCACCTTCTACTCCTTTGAAATGGATATTGTTATTTACATTCCCCCCATGCTTAGCATCCTCTTTCCTGTTTGACTTCAATGTCTGGTTCTCCTTCCTCCTCTCCTCCTAATCCTACTCTACACTTTCCTCATAGTTGCAACTTCCATATAGATAATCCCTCTGATCTTGCTGGCTCTCATTTGCCCTCCCTCATCTCCTCCTTTGTTCTTCATGTCTGGATTGATTCCCCTACGCACCGTCCTGGCAACCCTTTTGAGCTAATCTTCACCTTTTCTCTGTCTCCAGGTTCTCTTTCTCACTCTCTACTGCACTGGTGTATGATTTATACAGTGGCGGCTTAGCGGCCCCACTCTGCCCACCCAGGGCTCCTGCTGGGGAGCAGGAGAAGCCACTCTACCCCGATCCTGCTCCCCAGCAGGAGTGCTGGGCAGGGTGGCGTGGCAGGGCAACCCGCACGACCCGACCCCATTTCCCAGGCAGGGAGACTACAGGCAGAAAGGGTGGGGACGGACCCATTTGCTCTGGCCCAGGGCCCCACAAAACCATAATCCACCTCTGGATTTATATCATGTCTGCCAGTTTGCGGCGTTGGTTGCTGTGTTACTGGAGTTCGTAAAGCACAAGGCTCTACCTTCAGACATTTTCCACAAACAGATGTTATTTCCACAAATCTAGATGGAAATCACCTTCATCTGTAACTCTTTCATTCAGTGAAAAGAACAGATTATGCAATTAATTAATATTAGTGATCCCCTGAAATGATTATCATAGCATCATAGTATTATTATGGCAGGTGTCACCAGGTGACACTGATACACATAGGCCAGGTCTACACTACAGACTTATATTGGTATAACTACATTGCTCAGACGTGTGAAAAATTCACACCCTTGGGCAAGGTAGTTTTACTGAGGCAATCCCCAGCTTCTCCTGTCAACATAGCTACCTCTCAGGGAGGTGGCTTAACTATCCCAACGAAAGAACTTCTCCCATTGGTGAAGGAGCATCTTCACTTAAGCAGTACAGCAGCACAGCTGCATAGGTGAAATTGCGCTGACACAGCATTTTAAATGTAGACTTGCCCTTAGTCTTTCAAGTCCTTTTTCTTAGTGTGCCAGCAAATATTCAGAATTTAGAAGACACGCTGTGCTGTTAGGTTTTGTTATGAAAGGGTCTGTGTAGAGCTTGAGGTTCTTGGAGAGAGCACTGTAAGAGCAGTGGGAGAGTTTGGTGTCTGCCTGAGGCCTCGCTCAACAACACAAAGTTAGGTCAACATAAAACGATGCAGTCCAGTCAGTCCCAGCAGTTGAGCCTGGGCGAGCCTGATGCAGGGGAAGGAACCTGGGGTAAGTGTGTAAATGTATTTCCCATTACAATAAGGTACTGATGGCACCCCAACTTAGCCAGGCACAACCATTGACTTTTCATTAATTTACTCTGTCTAGACGGAGCCAAAGGTTTCTAGGGATGGCAGCCTTATTTCTTCCTTCATAGTAGAACACTTTCCCATGCCAGTCGGTGGTAACTTCAGCAGGCACCATTGCAATAAATATGCTAGCAGCATACAGGTCTGGGCAGCTCCAGGACACCAGCCGTGCTCTGTTTGCCAGTAGGTCCACAAGAGTCCGCAGCATCTGTTTGCTGCCAGAGAAGCCCCATTATGTCATGATGCTCTTCTTTTCCTGCTGGGTCTACTGGGCCTGTCACCTGTTTGCTCTTTCCTTCTCCATACAGCCTGCCATACTCACCCTCCAGGCCCTCTGCTCACAGACTGATGCAACACTGGCTTGCAGGATCTTGCTGAACATGTCATCCCAAGTCCTCTTCTTTCTCATCCTCACTTCCATCACTGCAGGGGGGCCAAACTCATCATGGCTGGAAAACCGAGAAGTCTGCTGCTTGCCAGGAGCTAGGATTCACGATGTGATGGAGAGACTGCCAAGACTTATCAAGCCCTCGGATCACTACCCCTTCCTGCTTCTCCACGTGGGCACCAATGATACTCCAAGAATGACCTTGAGCGGATCACTGCAGACTACTTGGCTCTGGGAAGAAGGATAAAGGAGTTTGAGGGGCAAGTGGTGTTCTCGTCCATCCTCCCCATGGAAGGAAAAGGCCTGAGTAGAGACTGTCGAATCATAGAAGTCAACAAATGGCTACACAGGTGGTGTGGGAGAGAAGGCTTTGGATTCTTTGACCATGGGATGGTGTTCCAAGAAGGAGGAGTACTAGGCAGAGACGGGCTCCACCTAACGAAGAGAGGGAAGAGCATCTTCGCAAGCTGGCTGGCTAACCTAGTGAGGAGGGCTTTAAACTAGGTTCACTGGGGGAAGGAGACCAAAGCCCTGAGGTAAGTGGGATACTGGGAGGAAGCACGAGCAGCAGAGCGCGAGAGGGGAGGGCTCCTGCCTCATACTGAGAAAGAGGGACGATCAGCAAGTTATCTCAAGTGCCTATACACAAATGCAAGAAGCCTGGGAAACAAGCAGGAAGAACTGGAAGTCCTGGCACAGTCAAGGAATCATGATGTGTTTGGAATAACAGAGACTTGGTGGGATAACTCACATGACTAGAGTACTATCATGGATGGATATAAACTGTTCAGGAAGGACAGGCAGGGCAGAAAAGGTGGGGGAGTTGTGTTGTATGTAAGGGAGCAGTATGACTGCTCAGAGCTTGGGTATGAAACTGCAGAAAAACCTGAGAGTCTCTAAGTTAAGTTTAGAAGTGTGAGCAACAAGGGTGATGTTGTGGTGGGAGTCTGCTATAGACCACCAGACTAAGAAGATGAGGTGGATGAGGCTTTCTTCTGGCAACTAACGGAAGTTACTAGATGGCAGGCCCTGGTTCTCATGGGAGACTTCACTCACCCTGATATCTGCTGGGAGAGCAATACAGCAGTGCACAGACAATCCAGGAAGTTTTTGGAAAGTGTAGGGGACAATTTCCTGGTGCAAGTTCTGGAGGAATCAACTAGGGGCAGAGCTCTTCTTGACCTGCTGCTCACAAACAGGGAAGAATTAGTAGGGGAAGCAAAAGTGGATGGGAACCTGGGAGGCAGTGACCATGAGATGGTTGAGTTCAGGATCCTGACACAGGGAAGAAAGGAGAGCAGCAGAATACGGACCCTGGACTTCAGAAAAGCAGACTTTGACTCCCTCAGGGAGCTGATGGGCAGGATCCCCTGGGAGAATAACATGAGGGGGAAAGGAATCCAGGAGAGCTGGCTATATTTTAGAGAATCCTTATTGAGGTTACAGGGACAAACCATCCTGATGTGTAGAAAGAATAGTAAATATGGCAGGTGACCAGCTTGGCTTAACAGGGAAATCCTTGCCGATCTTAAACACAAAAAAGAAGCTTACAAGAAGTGGAAGATTGGACAAATGACCAGGGAAGAATATAAAAATATTGCTCGGGCATGCAGGAGTGAAATCAGGAAGGCCAAATCACACCTGGAGTTGCAGCTAGCAAGAGATGTTAAGAGTAACAAGAAGGGTTTCTTCAGGTATGTTAGCAACAAGAAGAAAGTCAAGGAAAGTGTGGACCCCTTACTGAATGAGGGAGGCAACCTAGTGACAGAGGATGTGGAAAAAGCTAATGTACTCAATGCTTTTTTTGTCTCTGTCTTCAGGAACAAGGTCAGCTCCCAGACTTCTGCACTGGGCAGCACAGCATGGGGAGGAGGTGACCAGCCCTCTGTGGAGAAAGAAGTGGCTCGGGACTATTTAGAAAAGCTGGATGAGCACAAGTCCATGGGGCCAGATGCGCTGCATCTGAGAGTGCTAAAAGAGTTGGCAGATGTGATTGCAGAGCCATTGGCCATTATCTTTGAAAACTCATGGCAATCGGAGGAGGTCCCGGATGACTGGAAAAAGGCTAATGTAGTGCCCATCTTTAAAAAAGGGAAGGAGGAGGATCCTGGGAACTACAGGCCAGTCAGCCTCACCTCAGTCCCTGGAAAAATCATGGAGCAGGTCCTCAAGGAATCAATTCTGAAGCACTTAGAGGAGAGAGGAAAGTGATCAGGAACAGCCAGCATGAATTCACCAAGGGCACGTCATGCCTGACTAATCTAATTGCCTTCTAGGACAAGGTAACTGGCCCTGTGGATGAGGGGAAAGCAGTGGACATGTTGTTCCTTGACTTTAGCAAAGCCTTTGATACGGTCTCCCACAGTATTCTTGCCAGCAAGTTAAAGAAGTATGGGCTGGATGAACGGACTATAAGGTGGATAGAAAGTTGGCTAGATTGTTGGGCTCAACGGGTAGTGATCAATGGCTCCATATCTAGTTCGCAGCCGGTATCAAATGGTGTGCCCCAAGGGTTGGTTCTCGGGCTGATTTTGTTCAATATCTTCATTAATGATCTGGAGGATGGAGTGAATTGCACCCTCAGCAAGTTTGCAGATGACACTAAACTGGGAGGAGAGGTAGATACGCTAGAGAGTAGGGATAGGATACAGAGGGACCTAGACAAATTAGAGGATTGGGCCAAAAGAAATCTGATGAGGTTCAAGAAGGACAAGTGCAGAGTCCTGAACTTAGGACGGAAGAATCCCATGCACCACTACAGACTAGGGACCGAATGGCTAGGCAACAGTTCTGCAGAAAAGGACCTAGGGGTTACAATGGATGAGAAGCTGGATATGAGTCAACAGTGTGCTGTTGTTGCCAAGAAGGCCAATGACATTTTGGGATGTATAAGTAGGGGCATTGCCAGCAGATCGAGGGATGTGATCGTTTCCCTCTATTTGACATTGGGGAGGCCTCATCTGGAGTACTGTGTCCAATTTTGGGCCCCACACTACAAGAAGAATGTGGAAAAATTGGAAAAAGTCCAGCGGAGGGCAACAAAAATGATTAGGGGATTGTAACACATGATTTATGAGGAGAGGCTGAGGGCACTGGGATTGTTTAGTCTGCGGAAGAGAAGAATGAGGGGGGATTTGATAGCTGCTTTCAACTACCTGAAAGGGGGTTCCAAAGAGGATGGATCTAGACTGTTCTCAGTGGTAGCAGATGACAGAACCAGGAGTAATTGTCTCAAGTTGCAGTGTGGGAGATTTAGGTTGGATATTAGGAAAAACTTTTTCACTAGGAGGGTGGTGAAACACTGGAATGTGTTACCTAGGGAGGTGGTGGAATCTCCTTCCTTAGCAGTTTTTAAAGTCAGGCTTGACAAAGCCCTGGCTGGGATGATTTAGTTGGGGATTGGTTCTGCTTTGAGCAGGGGGTTGGACTAGATGACCTCCTGAGGTCCCTTCCAACCCTGATATTCTATGATTGAGCTCTAACAGTACCTGACTGTTCAAACTCAGCAGAATGCCCCTCTATCCCAGCAGCAACTTTTGCCTCACAGATATTATCCAGGACCCAGCAGAAAACTATAGCCATTGGGATATTTTTCTCACAGAGCTCCAATCTTGCGAGTAAACAACACCATGCTCCCTTCAATCCACCAAAAGCACATTCAACATCATTCTGCACCTACTGAGCTGATAATTGATTCTTTCCTTGGTGCTGTCAAGGTGTTTGTTGAACAGCTTCAAAAGCCAGCGAAGCAAGGGGTAGGCTGAGTCCCCCAGGATCAATATTAGCATTTTATCATCATCAGTGGTAATCTGCTAGTCGTGGAAAAAAAGTCCCAACTTTCTGTGGGACTTAAAGTCCTGTGTTCTTAAAGATCCAAACGTCATGCACCTTCCCAGACCAGCCAACATCGATGGTGAAGCATCCTGGTGTTCCACCAATGCTTGTATAGCCATAGAAAATTAGCCCTTTCTGTTGATATTCTCTGGGGCACGGTCGTCTGGTGCCAAAATAGGGATATGTGTGCTGTCTATTGTTCCACCATGGGTCGGGAACTCTGTAGCTGCAAATCCATCCACTGTGTCCTGCACATTCCCAAGAGTCACAGTCTTGCTGGCAGAACATGATTAATGTCCCTACACACTTCAGTGACAATGACCCCTCAACACAGATTTTTCCAACTCCAAAATGATTTCCCACTGACCAATACCAGTCCGGCATTGCAAGTTTCCACAGTACAATTGGCATTTGCTTCTCCACTGTCAGAGCAGATCTCATTTTGGTGTCCCTGCGCTGGAGAGCTGGGACAAGCTCAGTGCACAGATCCAGGAATGTGGTTTTGCAGATCCAAATTTTCTGCAGACACTGCTCATTGTCCCCAACTTCCATTATGATGTAATCCTACCAGTCAGTGCTCATTTCTCAGGCCCAGAAGCAGCATTTGCAGCTGCTCCATGAATGCCACCAACAGCTTTGAACTGACTTTGACTATGTCCCACAGCAATCTGTCCTCTAATAAATTGTCTTGTTCCTGGCTGATTCAGTTCTTGAAGCTCTGCAAATACCGGCAGAGGAGAATGCATCCTGTGTTTGCAATGCTTATGACAATAGTGCAGAGCTGTGCAGGTTACATATATCGACCAGAGATGGCGAACGGTGAAAAGGACTACATGCCTGCCTGGGATTTTTAAAAAAGGCATGAAAATTATGGGATATGGATGAAATTATGGGATGGAGAAAGTTGCATGCTGGGAAGTTGACCCCTTACTCCCAGTCACATCTGTGCAACTTGTTTCTGCCCCACTATGCATTGCCAAAATGTCCTAAAAGACATGGTGCTGGACAGTGGTCTGTTGCACACTGCGATACCTATCAATGGTGCACCACACTGTGCATCAATACAAGCACAGCGCAGACTCAAGGAGCCAAGTGGGTATGTGCATGAGCGATATATTTACGGCGGTAGCTGTATGCCAGGGTAACCTGCGTTGGCCAAAGTATGTAGTGTAGACATGGCCTGAGGTCTCTGAATATAATCAGTTTTGGATGCAGAGCTGCTCCCTGCGTTGAGTTGAGATTCCTGAAAGAAGGGATTGCCCTGCATGGTGTTTGATCACCTTTTGTTTCAGGGTTGGTGTATATTGTAACTAAAACAAGTTATATTTATAATATAGAATTTGTGTCATTGATTTCTCCTCCACTGGGAGGCACCTGCAAGGCCCTGGACTTTAGCCACTTCTTGACAAAAGTGTGTCAGAACAGGACACTGGGGTTGGAGGATGGGGCAACAGTATTTATAGAAGGAACCTGAAATGTCTCTGACAGTTTTAGATGCTAAGCATTTTTTAAACGGTTTTAGCCTTTGTGATGCAAGAGCCTGATCCTGCAACCCTTATTTACACATGTAATCCCACAGAAGACAACTGGATTACACACGTAAGTAAGGGTTTACTCTAGGCTCATGTTGTTTAGCTTCAGGCCTGCACTCATGATGAGAGGGGCTATTGACTTCAATGGGAGTAGGATCAGATTTTTAATGAGTGTCTATATTAATGTCGGGTATTGTACATGGGCTAAATCCTGTTCACACAAGTCAGCCACTGAGCTCAGCAGGACTAATCCTGTGCACAAAATTAAGCTTTTGCATATGTGATTGCACAACTGAGGTGTTAAATGGAAGCAGGAACAAGGCTAGCATTGCCAATTTTGGTTGGACGTATTCCTGGAGGTTTCATCCCATAACATACTCTTTAATTAAAGATTAATCTTTAATGCCTGGAGACTCCAGGACAGTCCTGGAGGGCTGGCAACCCTAAACAGGACTCATTGACTGCTATGGGACTACTCACAAAAGACAAGTAGGATTTTTGCTCCATATAACTTAACTCCTTTCAAATGCCAGAGTGGCTGAGAGGCAAATAAAGCCTAAACTTTTTTTTGAGAGGGACACATTGACTCCCATATGTAAAATAAACTAACTAGTGATAACATAGGAAATTGCCCTAGAAGCACCTATTTAGAATGAGGTTATAGAAAATAAATATTATTCGAACAATCCTACAGCAGAAGTGGTTTGTACTGATTTCAGCATTTCTAAGGTAATTAACAGCAGGAGCCATTTCTTTTAAACAGTATAGGTCAAATTCAGCCTGGCATAACTCCTTTGTTTTCAGTGAGGTTATACAGAGGAGGAAAGTTCTCCCGAAAAGTTTTATGAGTGCTCCAAAGTGTGGGGATTTTGATCATGGTACATAATGTTCCGGTTCATACTAACATTCGGCTACTTTGCCTCCTGATTGCTAGGAGTTTGTTTTTTAATAATTCTTTTATTTTAATAATTATTACAGAGAACTGCTTCAGGGCAGAACAATCTAAGAAGGTTGCTATTTTAATATTAAGAGAGGGTTAATTCAGTATCTGAATTAATACTAAAATGTTCAGCATTGCAGAAAATGTTCTGGATGGGAATTTTTTTTAATTACCAGTTTTTACATCCATATAAAAATACTTCTCTGAACAGCATCTCTCCTTGCCAATATTCAGATTATTATTTATATCATCGTAGCACCTAAGAGCCCTAGTCCTGGGCCAGGACCCCATTGTGCCAAACACTGTACAAACACAGGACAAGATGGTCCCTGCCCCTAAAGAGTTGCAGTTCTTTACAGTTCTCCAGCAACTAATGGTGTTCAGGGAAACACCTGTGGAAGGTAGTTGATGAGCTGTCAAATGCAAGGGCTGGTCTGTTCACTTAAAACCTAAGACACGTCCCCTACCCGCACTCCCACCCCTCATAACAAAAATAAGATACATCATTAGTGGCACTTCATCAAGCTGCTGAAGAAATGCAGGCCAGGAAGACATAAATAATAGCTAATGTCACACACAATTGGTATTAAGCGAGCTATATTGCAGTGATGTCATTTTTTATTTAATGTGTACATTATCAGCCTGAATATGCCCTGCTATGTTGGCTGAACAGTAGGGTAGAGGAGTGGGAAGAGATCAGCATGCACTTAAGCCAACAATGTAGCAATGAAATTTAAAAGTATAACTGAAGTCTAGCCTCTCTTTTCTCTTCATTGTATTGGTCATGTTCTTGGCTTTGCTGCAGTACATAAGCTCCATCTTTCTATCAATCAATCAATCTATCTTTATGCATTTTTATATTATTTTCTTTAGGGGATGAGGGGAGCAGAAATAATGAGTTGACTTCATACCAACAATGTGATTTTGCTTGTTATTTGTGTCTCTTGGCACTTTGACAATTGTGTTTTGAATGGTTTAAAAGAGGAGAAATCAATCCCTTTTAAAACCTTGAAATTTCAGGGCTGAAGTAGTTCTTGGTGTAAGGAACATGGAATAGAGCCAAACAGCGTCAATACACTTTAGCTAAAATTAATCTCAAAAGCTTCTGCACTTTACTAGACAATTTCATTCTAAATGGATGCATCTAGGGCAATTTTTTTCCCAACTAAATTGAGTGAAGTATAAAAGGGATAAGTGATACATCTTCACTTACTTTGCTGAAGCAAAGCAAATTTTATCTTCCAGAAACAATGAATTATTAAGATCTTTACCTCTAATTTTAGATTTAAATGAAGATTTTGATTTAACCAGTTCAGAAGTGCTGTCTGTGCATAAATCAGGTATTCTCTCTTCTTTTTGACATTTTTCTAACACCACTAGACTTTTGGGGGTTTTTTATAATTAAATTCTGTGACAGGGCATCATCGCTGTCCTATCTCTTTTCTAGCCACAACCCACAACCTTGGGAGACAGGCCAGTCTTTGCTTGGCAGCCCCCCAACCTGAAGCAAATACTCACCAGCACCTACACACCACACAACAAAAACACTACAAACCCCGCTGCCAACTCTGTCCGCATATCTATTCAAGGGACACCACCATAGGACCTAACCACATCAGCCACACTATCAGGGGCTTGTTCACCTGCACATCTACCACTGTGATATATGCCATCATGTGCCAGTAATGCCCCTCTGCCATGTACCTTGGCCAAACCAGACCATCTCTACGCAAAAGAATAAATGGACACAAATCAGACATCAAGAATTGTAACATTCAAAAACCAGTAGGAGAGCACTTCAATCTCTCCGGTCACTCGATTACAGACCTGACTGTGGCCATTCTTCAACAAAAAAACTTCAAAAACAGACTTCAACGAGAAACTGCAGAACTGGAATTAATTTGCAAACTTGACACCATCAAATTAGGCCTGAATAAAGACTGGGAGTGGCTGGATCACTACACAAAGTAATTTTCCCTCTGTTGATACTCACACCTTCTTGTCAACTGTTGGGAATGGGCCACCGTGATAGAATTGGCCCACCACTTGGTAAGGCAACTCCCATCTTTTCACGTGCTGCATATTTATACCTGCCTACTGTATTTTTCATGCATCTGATGAAGTGGGTTATAGCCACAAAAGCTTATGCCCAAATAAATTTGTTAGTCTCTAAGGTGCCACAAGGTCTCCTCGTTGTTTTAACCCACTAGAAGACCTTCTTCTGGTCAAACACCTTGTGCAACTTATTCACAGTGTTCTTTCCCAACATCTTAACAAACTTGTGCAGCACTGTGTTTCCAATTGCATACAATCCTTAGCTCACTGATCCAAGGAGGGGAAAGACTGATGGTAGCTTCTCCTGAGAGATGCAATGGCAACACCAAGGCCGTGGTAAGCCTGCCACTCTCTTACTACCCCCACCCCCTCCACAGCACTTCATTCCTGTGCCTCTTCTACCCTGTGAGTAAAGGGTTAATTAACCTTTGGGGCTCCTCTCAGCCCAATTCACTGAGTAGGCACAGCTCCTGCTAATCAGGTCTCTTCCTGAGCAACTACCTGTAGTTGCAAAAAGAAAAGGAGTACTTGTGGCACCTTAGAGACTAACAAATTTATTAGAGCATAAGCTTTCGTGAGCTACAGCTCACTTCATCGGATGTATTTGGTGGAAAAGACAGAGGGGAGATTGATATACACACACAGAGAACATGAAACAATGGGTTTTATCATACACACTGTAAGGAGAGTGATCAATTAAGATAAGCCATCACCAGCAGCACGGGGGGGGGGGGACGAGGAAAACCTTTCATGGTGACAAGCAAGGTAGGCTATTTCCAGCAGTTAACAAGAATATCTGAGGAACAGTGGGGGGTGGGGTGGGGGGGAGAAATAACATGGGGAAATAGTTTTACTTTGTGTAATGACTCATCCATTCCCAGTCTCTATTCAAGCCTAAATTAATTGCGTCCAGTTTGCAAATTAATTCCAATTCAGCAGTCTCTCATTGGAATCTGTTTTTGAAGCTTTTTTGTTGAAGGATAGCCACTCTTAGGTCTGTAATTGAGTGACCAGAGAGATTAAAGTCCAACTGGTTTTTGAATGTTATAATTCTTGACGTCTGATTTGTGTCCATTCATTCTTTTACGTAGAGACTGTCCAGTTTGACCAATGTACATGGTAGAGAGGCATTGCTGGCACATGATGGCATATATCACATTGGTAGATGCGCAGGTGAACGAGCCTCTGATAGTGTGGCTGATGTGATTAGGCCCTATGATGGTGTCCCCTGAATAGATATGTGGACAGAGTTGTCAACGGGCTTTGTTGCAAGGATAGGTTCCTGGGTTAGTGGTTCTGTTGTGTGGTGTGTGGTTGCTAGTGAGTATTTGCTTCAGATTGGGGGGCTGTCTGTAAGCAAGGACTGGCCTGTCTCCCAAGATCTGTGAGAGTGATGGCTCGTCCTTCAGGATACGTTGTAGATCCTTGATGATGCGTTGGAGAGGTTTTAGTTGGGGGCTGAAGGTGATGGCTAGTGGCGTTCTGTTATTTTCTTTGTTGGGCCTGTCCTGTAGTAGGTGACTTCTGGGTACTCTTCTGGCTCTGTCAATCTGTTTCTTCACTTCAGTAGGTGGGTATTGTAGTTGTAGGAATGAATGATAGAGATCTTGTAGGTGTTTGTCTCTGTCTGAGGGGTTGGAGCAAATGCGGTTATATCGTAGAGCTTGGTGCATCAGTTGCTGTTTCCCAGAACTCTGTCACAGATTCCCTGATGTGAAAAAACTCTTTTCAATGACACAGATCAGTGGTACCACTAACTGAGAGTGAGTTTCTGTCCCTGAATATACCATACCTCATGTGGAATGCCATTGAAATGAATGGGACTATTTGTGAAGTAAAGTAGAACTCAGTGTTTCCTCCTTTCCTGCCTTGTATGGTGGAAAAGAAGTGGGGGCAAAGGTGGCTTTAAGCTACCTTTGTGCCTCCTTATTCTCGTTGTGTGTGTGTGTATCACTGGATATGTCTACACTGCAGCTAGAGAGATAAGGTGGATGAGGTAATATCAATCACTACACTCTCGAATTAACTCACACAGGAAAGTGATGAAAGACAAAAGAACCCCATCACCAGCTGCAGGTGAACACTTGTCAGAAAGCGATCACTCTCTATCATTCTTACCTCTCAGTCCTTATCCTCAAAGGAAACCTGCACAATGCTTTCAAAAGATGAGCCTGGGAGCTTAAATTCATTACTCTGCTAGACACTGAAACTCATGGACTGAGCAGACATACTGGATATATGGCTTATTATAACAATCTGTTACCCACTAACTCCCTCTCCCCCTTTTTGTCCTATGACTGCGGAAGTGTTAATAGGCCACTCTACCTTGAATGTCCCTTACAATATATGCTAACTACTTATACTAAACAGTCTGTTCCACCTTGTGTTTTGCTGTGATCCTGTGAGTTCCTTTCCCAGACCTGAAGAAGAGCTCTGCAGGGCATGGCTACACTGGAAATGCCACAAGGGGATTAGCTCCGAGAACGCTCGGAGCCTGTTTACACTAGCGCTTTAAAGTGCTCTGACTTACTGTGCTCAGGGGGCTAATTTTTCACACCCCTGAGTCAGCATGTTAGAGCACTATAAAATGTAAGTGTAGCCAAGTTCTTAGCTCCATAGCTTGTTTCCCTCACCAACAGAAGTTGGTCCAGTCAGGGGTGTGTGCAGGCATTTTAATTTGACCCCCGTCTGGGGTTCCCGGAGGAGCTCAATCTTCCCTCCCTCCACCCTGCCCGGCCCCAGCAGGAGCTCAATCTTCCCTGCCTCTGTGGCTCTGGGGCCAGAGAAGTTCTGTGCCCCTGACGATTATTGGGGGGCCTGGTGCCCCTGCTTACCCCCTCTTGTGCATGCCCCTGGGTCCAATAAAAGATATACCTCACCCAGCTTGTCTTTCTTATATCTTGGGACCAACACAGCTACAACTACACTGCATACACTGCAATATGACACCTGCGGCTGGACTGTGCCTGCTGGCTCTTTAATTGTGGTTTAGACACTTGAGTTCAGGCTGGAGCCCAGGCTCTGGGACCCTGTGTCTGGCATGGACCAGCTGCAGGTATCTAATTGCCATGTAAACATGCCTATAGAGTGTGCCAAGGGATGCTCTAAATTGTGCCATTTTGTAATGACCCTCTATAGCAGTGATTCTCAACCTTTCCAGACAAGTGTACCCCTTTAAAGAGTCTGATTTGTCTTGTGTACCCCCCAAGTTTCACCTCACTTAAAAACTACTTGCTTACAAAATCAGACATAAAAAAGTGTCACAGCACACTATTACTGAAAAATTGCTTATGTTCGCATTTTTACCACAGAATTATAAAATAAATCAGTTGGAATATATATATTGTACTTAAATTTCAGTGTATAATATATAGAGCACTATGAACAAGTTCCCAGCCAATGGGAGCTGTGGAGCTGGTGCTCGGGGCAGGGGCAGCACCCGGAGCTCCCCTGGCCATGCCTCACCTAGGATCCGAGGGACATGTGGCCGCTTTCAGGGAGCCACGTGGAGCCAGGTAGGGAGCCTGCAGGGGTCCCCCCCTGAGTGCCCCCCGCACTCCAGGGTTCCCCCCCACGAGCACCCACAGCACTCCTGGGCTGCCCCTGCCCCAGAGCACCCAAAATTAAGTTAGGGGTATATAGTACAAGTCATGGACAGGTCACGGGCCATGAATTTTTGTTTACTGCCTGTGACCTGTCCATGACTTTTACTAAAAATACCCATGACTAAAACATAGCCTTATCTATAGACTATTATGTTGACTTAGAACAGCCAGAGTTCAGTGCTTTCTGACCATGCTGCCACTCACCTCTGCCTCCTTCAACCTACCCCCGATATGCCCCCCCCATGTTGGGGACTCAGAGGGGGCAGCATAAAGCCATTATGCCAACTCTATGTCAGCACCTACAATTGAGGGTGTTCTGTGAGGGCAATTTAAGCATCCTTTACAGACCTTTTATAACATTCTGGGGGCATCAAAGGGCCATTTTGTAATGCAGAGTCTGTCCAATGTGAGCAAAGGTGGTAGAAATGGGTCCTAAATTTCTAAGAGGTTACTTAGGTGTTGTTCTTTCTTTTGGGAGATCCATCTCCCTGACTGCAACAGAGCTGGACTACTTGGTAGTTTGTCACTTAAAGTTCTCTAAATAGAAAGGTTTTTTTAAAAAGCCCTTCTGCCTTATGTTAAAATAGGTATTAAATACTACCAATCCATGTGCAAGCACCTTTACAATTTCAGCTGCTTTAAGCATCATAGTCAGCACTTAATAATTAAAAGAAGAAAAATCTTTAAAAATACACAGGGGCAATATTTCTGTTGATTGTCCCTGTGTATTTTTACAGAGCACATTGATCTGCCAGATGTGTCCGTGAGTCTGTCTATTTGTGAGAGATAGAAACCCTAGGAAAGGAGCTAGGGAATAGATTTGTAGCTCCTTGCATACAAAACTGCCCATCTTTCAGTGACCCACCTTTTCATATGAAGGGGACCAAATTCAGCCCTGACAAAAGCAGGGACAGCTCCTCCCACTGAAGTCAATGTCGTAACTGCAGTCATTTAAATGCATTTTGTGCCCATGTACTCCAGGGCAATACTTTGCACAGGAAGTACAGTACACTCATTTTCTGAAATGATACAATATAGCGATGTAAAACAGCTGGCCAGGGTGAGCTGTTTCTGGAATACAGACCACTGATGATTCATCCTTCTCTTAGCCCATCTCTGTGCACTTCTCTTTATGACAAGTCATTTCTGTCATTCTGACTGTTGCCCATTTTCAGATCTGCTAAACTGATATAACAAAGGCAAGACATATTTCATACACAGGATACTAGAAAAGTATAGACAATCAGTGGCAAGGGCTTGGACAACTATATCTTCACTGAGCAGTATAAATGCCAAAATTAATTTTAATTCATCCGTTCCCAGAACTTGCCTTGCTTATTGAACTCTGAATTAATCATGGGGCAAGTTTACAGGGAGTTCGCTTGGTAAAATACTACTTTAATGCTGCCGGGATTCTTTTATATCATGAATTATATGCTAGGACGTCTTTCTACTATTCGACATCTAAGCAAAAATATGCTTTCATTCTCTCACAAATGGAGTGTGCATGAAGGTAAACTTGTTGGTTCAGCAAGCATTGGTCACAGAAATCAATGGACACCATTCTCTGCTGCTCTATATTGGGGGAATTCTACTGCAGTCAATGTGTTGGAGCCCATTTGCACCTGAAGAGAATTTGGCCCATTAAAAAAAGAATCCAGCAAAGTTCTTTTATAGGTCCCAATTCAGCAATGTCCTTAAGTATCATTGACTTCATTGGGAGTTAAACATGTACTTCAGTGCTATGCTGACTCAGGGCAGTAATGGTTTATTGATTACCGTAGGGAAAAAAAGACTAGAGTAAGGAATTTGTGCAAAGCGATTCTCCTTATGATTTATGTCTGAAATATGGGGCAAACATCAAATAAATCAAAGCAAGATCATATACATTGATTTAAATACTAGGATCTTAATCCTGCTCCCAGGAAAGTCTGTGGTGTTTTGCCATTGATTTCAATGAAAGCAAGATCAGGCCTCTGTATATTAATTTTGGATTGTGTCATAAAAGTATTTTTTTATTTATAACTAAATGCATTACAAAGACTTAATGTAACAATGCTCTTTATGATGACACAACTTGTTTAGCATAAAACACAGGGTTCATTTCTCCATTAAATTATTAGGAAAATAGTATTTAATGAAATATTCATTATACAAAGTGATGCATACCAAAAGTGCTTACAAAAACTAAGCATCGCTAAGACAAGTTACACCAGGCAATATGAAACAAACAAAAGAAAAGAAAGCTACACGGACCCTGTCCATATTAGAAAATTGTATGAGTTTGTGTTGGATTGAAATATTTATTTTCTACCAGTGAAGTTCCCATTATAAGAGCCATCTGCTAAAAAGAGCTGTTTGTGCACCTCTACATTTGGTAATCTAGAATGAAGCTATGTCCTTCTCTGGTTTTGTTTGAAAAAGACACAGTCCATTTTGTTAACCCTTAGAACTAGTTACCTTAAAAATTATGTTTCTCAGGAAATGGAGGTGTTCAATATTGATGGAAAGTTGTCACTGTTTGGTTGTCACTCTGATGGCTATTTGGTGGCCTACATGATTTGTTCATAGAAGACAAAAGAGCCACCAAGTTTGGATCTGGAGCTGAACTTCCCCCAAGGTTTGGAGGGATTTGGATTTAGGACTATCTGAAATAGATGAGTCCACATCATAAAAAACACTATAAAACTGGCACTAAATGGCTTTTTTCTGTCACTCTCAGCAGAGATACCAGGGTGTCCTTGCCTCTGTTGCACAGAAGATTTCCCTGCTGTCAGACTGGCAGCTTTCACCAGTGATGCCAAGGTCTGAATGAAGCTGGAATCTAAACTACCTCTTACCCTTAGAAGAGATTTCAGGCACATTGGCAGAACAATATGGGGCCCACAAATGGGCTGGACTGCGGATAAAAAGATAACTTCAGTCTCAAGTGCTGCCAATCCAGCACTTTTCAAGAGCAATGAATTTACTTTAAATTGAAAGTAACATCCCCTTCCAAAATAACCCCCCACTTCCCAAAAAGCTGTGTGTTATCATAGGCTGTGAACCATGAATTCCCCCTTCTTTATAAATAATTCTTTCAGCAATGCCCCCTCCCAAAGCCCCCATAAACAAAACCAAACAATCCCCAAACCAAAACAAAAACATAAAATCACAACTTCTTGTGTAATCCCTGATCCAGCAAAGCACTTAGGCATAAGATGAACTTCAGGCACGTGAGGTGAATAGAGTCATTTAAGTCAATTAAAGGTAAGCAGGTGTTCCAAGTGCTTAGCTAGATCTAGATCAGGGCCGTAGTCATTTTCTGACATTGTTTCTAGAGCAGCTAGTCTGCAAGAGGTTAGATTGTGCGGCCATTGATTTTATTCACATATTCTTCCTATCATTAAATTGAAGCTAGTTCAGCTATTGTAAACATCCCAACAATGCTTTCAGTGGAGATGGCACAGAGTCCAAAAACTGAGGCATGGGTATCCAGAAAACCTGAATATGACTATCCAGGCTTGGATCACATAATAGACTCTCACCAACATTCAGTAATTATCATAGAAGCTCCCAGGAACATGACTGGACACTGAGCAGTAAATTATCCAGCAATGTGGATGTACAAGAAGTTACACCTTTTAACAAAACTTCTGCCTGCCACAAGGACTGATTTTAAAACAATCCTTGTTAGTGAATTTAAAGTTTAATCCCTGGCAGTAGGAAACAATTCTTAGGACCAAATTCAGCACGGGTGCAAGTGAACACATCTCCATTGACTTTGATTCCATGTACTGTTCAACAGATGTTGATGAGACTTGATCCAACTATAGATAGTTCAGGCGCTGTGGAGACGCATTGACTTCTACTTAGAGCAGAATTGAATTTGGCCTTTACAGTGTGATTATACTTTGAGAGGTGACTCAATTAGCATTGTGGGAATATATATTTATTCCCTTTCAAGGACTTCCACAATGAATTCATTCAGTTTACAAGTCAAAGGACAATTTTTCTAATTGCCTATTTTGCAAACTATTCCTATTCATACTCATTTACTACATTTAGTCAAATTTTGCTGTTAAATTAATTCTATCTATGCAATTACAGTAGAAGACTTTAGTTTCACATCTGTTTCTGCACTTGATAGCACAAATAAAAAAAAAGAGTACAATATTAACAGAAAAAAAAATCAAGCTGTGTTGTTGTTATCTCTTACTTCCCCACCAGTAATAAAGAACACAGACCATGTTCTTGCTCTTGTGCAGGGCTGCTGTTTGAGGAAAAGTCACAAGGGTCATGGTGAAAAGAACAAAAGCTATGGAATTATTTTGAAATGTCCATTACTGGGACATTGTTTTGAACCTCAGACAGCCTTTATTTCCCCATATTAGTGCAAATAACCCCTTGAGCTGAGATAACACTAGAAAGATATGAGTAGAATCATCACTGTAACAGAGCCAACCTTTGGAACCCTAATGGAAATCTCTACAGGATATTTGTTCATATATTTTTGTTTTGTTACCTTGGGGAAGGGAACACGTCTCTGAAAGTTCCCTACTCTAGCCAGTGTGCTGTTGTTCCAGAACTCTTGCTCTCTGTTAGCTGGCCAGGCTCTCAAGGTTCTTGGTGAAAACGGTATAACTATTTCCCATCCCATATGCATGGATGCACCCTCCTCCCATAAAAAAGGTCAAAAGTCAAGAATATCTAAAAACAAAAAACAAAACAAAACAAACCCCACAGAGACCATGACTGCTTTCCCAGCTCTGACAAACATGCAGCCCTAATGATATGCACTATGGAGCAGAATCTATTTTGCTCTTCCATAGCTAGCCTTGCTAACCAGGGTACAGAGTTAGTTTGAAGCACATCCTTGGCCAAAATCCTTTTGATTTTAATATGAGTTTTGTCTCAGCAAGTACTGAATGAGCACTGTAGGATCAGGTCCCTTGTCAACACAGTTAGCAGGTGTGACTCAAGGACACAAAGGGCCAGATCCTCAACTGGTGTAAATTGGGATAGTTCCATTGACTTCAATGCATCTAAACCAACTTATACCTGCTGAAGATCAGGCCCATTGGTTGAAATTCACCCCGATTGAAGCTTATGGACTGCCCTCTGTCCTTAGGTCTATTTCACTCATGAGTACTATGGTGAATAACACCTAGGAACAAATCCTGCTTGCCTTAGTTATATGAGCCACCTTGCAGAAGTGAAAAAGAAAAAGGAGTACTTGTGGCACCTTAGAGACTAACAAATTTATTTGAGCATAAGCTTTCGTGAGCTACAGCTCACTTCATCGGATGCATTTGGTGGAAAATACAGAGGGGAGATTTATATACACACACAGAGAACATGAAACAATGGGTTTTATCATACACACTGTAAGGAGAGGTTTCAGAGTAGCAGCCGTGTTAGTCTGTATTCGCATCCACCAAATGCATCCGATGAAGTGAGCTATAGCTCACGAAAGCTTATGCTCAAATAAATTTGTTAGTCTCTAAGGTGCCACAAGTACTCCTTTCCTTTTCTTACTGTAAGGAGAGTGATCACTTAAGATGAGCCATAACCAGCAGCAGGGGGGGGAAAGGAGGAAAACCTTTCATGGTGACAAGCAAGGTAGGCTATTTCCAGCAGTTAACAAGAACATCTGAGGAACAGTGGGGGGTGGGGTGGGGGGGAGAAATAACATGGGGAAATAGTTTTACTTTGTGTAATGACTCATCCATTCCCAGTCTCTATTCAAGCCTAAGTTAATTGTATCCAGTTTGCAAATTAATTCCAATTCAGCAGTCTCTCTTTGGAGTCTGTTTTTGAAGTTTTTTTGTTGAAGGATAGCCACCCTCAGGTCTGTAATCGAGTGACCGGAGAGATTGAAGTGTTCTCCAACTGGTTTTTGAATGTTATAATTCTTGACGTCTGATTTGTGTTCATTTATTCTTTTACGTAGAGACTGTCCAGTTTGACCAATGTACATGGCAGAGGGGCATTGCTGGCACATGATGGCATATATCACATTGGTAGATGCGCAGGTGAACGAGCCTCTGATAGTGTGGCTGATGTGATTTGGCCCTGTTCCTCAGATGTTCTTGTTAACTGCTGGAAATAGCCTACCTTGCTTGTCACCATGAAAGGTTTTCCTCCTTCCCCCCGCTCCCCGCTGCTGGTGATGGCTCATCTTAAGTGATCACTCTCCTTACAGTGTGTATGATAAAACCCATTGTTTCATGTTCTGTGTGTGTGTATATAAATCTCCCCTCTGTATTTTCCACCAAATGCATCCGATGAAGTGAGCTGTAGCTCACGAAAGCTTATGCTCAAATAAATTTGTTAGTCTCTAAGGTGCCACAAGTACTCCTTTTCTTTTTGCGAATACAGACTAACACGGCTGCTACTCTGAAACCTTGCAGAAGTCAATGGAACTAATTGCACGAATAAGGCAAGCAGGATCTGGCTCATGTAATTTTAACATAGATACTTCTCTAGCCCAATCACAGTTTAAGGTAATCAGATTTGAATCCAAGTGTCAATTTCCCTGTTAAATTCACTGCTGAGTGTCAACAAATGCTGATAGGTGTGCAACAGATATCTGTGTTACCAAATTGCTATAATTTATAAGAGCCATGAGTAATCAAGCATTAAAGTAAAAGGGGCCTGTTTGTTATAGGCTATATTGGCTGCATCTGTGATAAAGTGAACTTATCTCTGCAACTGGCATTTTAATCCTTTTGCAGTATTTTGTAACCTGGTGAAACAAATAATCCTGTGTTTTAGAAAGTAGGTAAATGGTGAGCCATACTGCAGATATGTTATCTCTTCCAGTTATTCAGCAATGAGGACATGAGTCAGAAGGAGAAATTCATAACAGAAAAAATTTACCAGTCCTGCCTCTTTATTTTCACACCTTTTCAAATCACAGGCCTAGAGTTGGTATTTCTGACATAACCTGATGAGTTTTGTACCACATCTCTTGCAGTCTCCTTGTTTTGTAGCAAGCTGTTGTCCAATGCTAATATCTCCCAAATAAATCCATGGTGTCTTATAATATCATCTAAAAATATAAGGAGTACTTGTGGCACTTTAGAGACTAACAAATTTATTAGAGCGTAAGCTTTCGTGAGCTACAGCTCACTTCATCAGATGCATTAGAGCTTATGCTCTAATAAATTTGTTAGTCTCTAAGGTGCCACAAGTACTCCTTTTCTTTTTGCGAATACAGACTAACACGGCTGCTACTCTGAAACCTATCTAAAAATATGTGTTTCATGACAGAGACTTATTTCAGTACCAAAATGTTTTTATTTCTATGCAAATATGATTCCATTGCAAGTATAATTAAAACAACTGATCCAGAGCCGTATTCTGATCTCAGTTACTCAGAGTGACTCCACTTAACTGACTGAGATCCTCATTCTGACTCCTCAGAATTAATTTTTTCCTTTCATTGCACATAAAATATGTTATATAATACATGCCAAGCATAGAAAAGAAAAATAGGGTTTATTTGGGGGCCTTATGATTAATGTAGTTATCTCTCTCTCTCTCTCTCTCTCTATCTCTTTACCTGAGGCATCAACAGCAGCTTAGTTTGTTAAAACAGAATAAATCCTAGCAACCTGATTTTACTTTTCCCATTAAAGCTGATTGCATTCCTTTTTGCACTGCATGCAGCTTGATAACAGTTGCTTTGTTTTCTATGCAGTTTAGTTATCGAATTTAGGTCTCTGAAATAGCAACTGCACAACATGACATCTACAACCTGAGCAAATGCAAGAAACAAAACATCAAAACACAAAACAAAAAACTCCCAGAGGTCCGCACCTTGCATTTTGCTGTGATTCTGGGAGTTCCTTTCCCAAACCTGAAGAAAGAAAAGGAGTACTTGTGGCACCTTAGAGACTAACAAATTTATTAGAGCATAAGCTTTCGTGAGCTACAGCTCACTTCATCGGATGCATTTGGTGGAAAAGACAGAGGGGAGATTGATATACACACACAGAGAACATGAAACAATAGGTTTATCATACACACTGTAAAGAGAGTGATCACTTAAGATAAGCCAGCAGCAGCAGCAGGGCGGGGGAAAGGAGGAAAACCTTTCAATGTGACAAGGAAGGTAGGCTATTTCCAGCAGTTAAGAAGAATATCTGAGGAACAGTGGGGGGTGGGGTGGGGGGGAGAAATAACATGGGGACTGTTCCTCAGATATTCTTAAAAAGAAAAGGAGTACTTGTGGCACCTTAGAGACTAACAAATTTATTAGAGCATAAGCTTTCGTGAGCTACAGCTCACTTCATCGGATGCATTTGGTGGAAAAAACAGAGGAGAGATTTATATACACACACAAAGAGAACATGAAACAATGGGTTTATCATACACACTGTAAGGAGAGTGATCACTTAAGATAAGCCATCACTAGCAGCGGGGGGGGGGGGGGTAAGGAGGAAAACCTTTCATGGTGACAAGCAAGGTAGGCTAATTCCAGCAGTTAACAAGAATATCAGAGGAACAGTGGGGGGTGGGGTGGGGGGAGAAATACCATGGGGAAATAGTTTTACTTTGTGTAATGACTCATCCATTCCCAGTCTCTGTTCAAGCCTAAGTTAATTGTATCCAGTTTGCAAATTAATTCCAATTCAGCAGTCTCTCGTTGGAGTCTGTTTTTGAAGTTTTTTTGTTGAAGGATAGCCACCCTCAGGTCTGTAATCGAGTGACCGGAGAGATTGAAGTGTTCTCCAACTGGTTTTTGAATGTTATAATTCTTGACGTCTGATTTGTGTCCATTCATTCTTTTATGTAGAGACTGTCCAGTTTGGCCAATGTACATGGCAGAGGGGCATTGCTGGCACATGGTGGCATATATCACATTGGTAGATTGGTAGTTGAACGAGTCTCTGATAGTGTGGCTGATGTGATTAGGCCCTATGATGGTATCCCCTGAATAGATATGTGGACAGAGTTGGCAACGGGCTTTGTTGCAAGGATAGGTTCCTGGGTTAGTGGTTCTGTTGTGTGGTGTGTGGTTGCTGGTGAGTATTTGCTTCAGATTGGGGGGCTGTCTGTAAGCAAGGACTGGTCTGTCTCCCAAGATCTGTGAGAGTGATGGGTCGTCCTTCAGGATAGGTTGTAGATCCTTGATGATGTGTTGGAGAGGTTGGAGAGGTCCCGTAACCCACCCAGCAATATTGTTAATCTATCCAACTATACTCTTAGCCCAGCAGAAGAATCTGTCCTATCTCGGGGCCTCTCCTTTTGCCCCTCCACCCCCATGAACATGATACAGTTCTGTGGTGACCTAGAATCCTATTTTCGACGTCTCCGACTCAAGGAATATTTCCAACACACCTCTGACCAACATATTAACCTACAGAGACCTTCCTGCCAACACTACAAAAAGAAGGATTCTGGGTGGACTCCTCCTGAAGGTCGAAACAGCAGCCTGGATTTCTACATAGAGTGCTTCCGCCGACGTGCACGAGCTGAAATTGTGGAAAAGCAGCATCGCTTACCCCATAACCTCAGCCATGCAGAACACAATGCCATCCACAGCCTCAGAAACAACTCTGACATCATAATCAAAAAGGCTGACAAAGGAGGTGCTGTCGTCATCATGAATAGGTCGGAGTATGAACAAGAGGCTACTAGGCAGCTCTCCAACACCACTTTCTACAAGCCATTACCCTCTGATCCCACTGAGAGTTACCAAAAGAAACTACAGCATTTGCTCAAGAAACTCCCTGAAAAAGCACAAGAACAAATCCGCACAGACACACCCCTGGAGCCCCGACCTGGGGTATTCTATCTGCTACCCAAGATCCATAAACCTGGAAATCCTGGACGCCCCATCATCTCAGGCATTGGCACCCTGACAGCAGGATTGTCTGGCTATGTAGACTCCCTCCTCAGGCCCTTCGTTACCAGCACTCCCAGCTATCTTCGAGACACCACTGACTTCCTGAGGAAACTACAGTCCATTGGTGATCTTCCTAAAAACACCATCCTAGCCACTATGGATGTAGAAGCCCTCTACACCAACATTCCACACAAAGATGGACTACAAGCCGTCAGGAACAGTATCCCCGATAGTGTCACGGCTAACCTGGTGGCTGAACTTTGTGACTTTGTCCTCACCCATAACTATTTCACATTTGGGGACAATGTATACCTTCAAATCAGCGGCACTGCGATGGGTACCCGCATGGCCCCACAGTATGCCAATATTTTTATGGCTGACTTAGAACAACGCTTCCTCAGCTCTCGTCCCCTAATGCCCCTACTCTACTTGCACTACATTGATGACATCTTCATCATCTGGACCCATGGAAAAGAAGCTCTTGAGGAATTCCACCATGATTTCAACAATTTCCATCCCACCATCAACCTCAGCCTGGACCAGTCCATACAAGAGATCCACTTCCTGGACACTACAGTGCTAATAAGCGATGGTCACATAAACACCACCCTATATCGGAAACCTACTGACCGCTATTCCTACCTACATGCCTCTAGCTTTCATCCAGATCATACCACTCGATCCATTGTCTACAGCCAAGCGCTACGTTATAACCGCATTTGCTCCAACCCCTCAGACAGAGACAAACACCTACAAGATCTCTATCATGCATTCCTACAACTACAATACCCACCTGCTGAAGTGAAGAAACAGATTGACAGAGCCAGAAGAGTACCCAGAAGTCACTTACTACTGGACAGGCCCAACAAAGAAAACAACAGAACGCCACTAGCCATCACCTTCAGCCCCCAACTAAAACCTCTCCAACGCATCATCAAGGATCTACAACCTATCCTGAAGGACGAGCCATCACTCTCACAGATCTTGGGAGACAGACCAGTCCTTGCTTACAGACAGCCCCCCAATCTGAAGCAAATACTCACCAGCAACCACACACCACACAACAGAACCACTAACCCAGGAACCTATCCTTGCAACAAAGCCCGTTGCCAACTCTGTCCACATATCTATTCAGGGGATACCATCATAGGGCCTAATCACATCAGCCACACTATCAGAGGCTCGTTCACCTTCGCATCTACCAATGTGATATATGCCATCATGTGCCAGCAATGCCCCTCTGCCATGTACATGGGCCAAACTGGACAGTCTCTACGTAAAAGAATGAATGGACACAAATCAGACGTCAAGAATTATAACATTCAAAAACCAGTTGGAGAACACTTCAATCTCTCTGGTCACTCGATCACAGACCTAAGAGTGGCTATACTTCAACAAAAAAGCTTCAAAAACAGACTCCAACGAGAGACTGCTGAATTGGAATTAATTTGCAAACTGGATACAATTAACTTAGGCTTGAATAGAGACTGGGAATGGATGAGTCATTACACAAAGTAAAACTATTTCCCCATGGTATTTCTCCCTCCCACCCCACCCCCCACTGTTCCTCTGATATTCTTGTTAACTGCTGGAATTAGCCTACCTTGCTTGTCACCATGAAAGGTTTTCCTCCTTCCCCCCACTGCTGCTGGTGATGGCTTATCTTAAGTGATCACTCTCCTTACAGTGTGTATGATAAACCCATTGTTTCATGTTCTCTGTGTGTGTGTATATAAATCTCTCCTCCTTTTTTTCCACCAAATGCATCTGATGAAGTGAGCTGTAGCTCACGAAAGCTTATGCTCTAATAAATTTGTTAGTCTCTAAGGTGCCACAAGTACTCCTTTTCTTTTTGTGAATACAGACTAACACGGCTGCTACTCTGAAACCTCAGATATTCTTGTTAACTGCTGGAAATAGCCTACCTTGCTTGTCACCATGAAAGGTTTTCTTCCTTCCCCCCCCCCCCCCCCGCTGCTGGTGATGGCTTATCTTAAGTGATCACTCTCCTTACAGTGTGTATGATAAACCCATTGTTTCATGTTCTCTGTGTGTGTATATCAATCTCTCCTCTGTATTTTCCACCAAATGCATCCGATGAAGTGAGCTGTAGCTCACGAAAGCTTATGCTCTAATAAATTTGTTAGTCTCTAAGGTGCCACAAGTACTCCTTTTCTTTTTGTGAATACAGACTAACACGGCTGCTACTCTGAGACCTGAAGAAAGATTCTGTGTGGCTCGAAAGCTTCTCTCTCTCATCAACAGAAGTTGGTCCAATAAAAGATATTACCTCATCCACCTCCTCTCTTTGGTTTCTATTCTGGCTCACTTTTGGGTTCTGACAGGCTAGCACAGTTTGACAATGTTCAGGTTGCAAATACTACTGCATGGGAATGAAAATATACAAACAACAACAGCAAACAGTTACATTTAATTTCTCAAGAGTAACTCTATGGAAACATTATTATTGATCTAGAGTTTTGTACAACCTGGCAGCTATGAAGTTTTCTGTGTCTGTTGTAAATTCAATAAAACCATCTATAAAACAATATGGCAATCTCTGGATCATCTCTGAACAAAGTATCACAACATCAATACTATAATACAGATAACTAAGATCCCACTATATCCCCTACAGTCCAGGTGAAGAGCACGATGATTTTAAAAACAAAAACGACTCCTATGACACTTCAGAATAGGTGAATACCATTTGGCACAAAGAGAGTCTTCAACAGGAATTCAGGGTACTCTGCAATTTGCATGATTGGGCCTTTGTTTGCAGTTATACGTAAAAATAAGGTTCTCACATTCCAGACAACAAGCTTCTTTCTCTCTTTTTCTTAAATTTCTTTTCATTACAGAATAATATTTCAAATAAAAGGAGCTAAGAAAAATACTGGGAAAGATACAAGAGAAAAAAAGAATCTAGAAAAAGATAAGAAAGCAAAGAATAGCCACCTGAGGAAAGAGAAGAGTTAAAGAAAAGAATAACCAGAGAGGAAATAAAAGCTGGCCAGGAGGATCACATGAAGATAATGCAAAAGATTAAATTGTTCACAGTGGTTCATGCTCAAAGAGCATATGAGAATGACACAAGGCACTGCTGGCTTTTTTATTATAACCCAGAAAATCAAAAAATAAAGCCCAAATAATTTCTAAATTCTGTAGCTCCTGTAATCTTCTATAGCCTGCTCTCCTCCTAGATGCCAGATCACACCAGTTCTTCACTTGTGCTGCCATATCATTGGAGACTCCCATCACTGCAGGAATATACAGGCAGTCCTTGACTTTACAACGTTCGACTGAAGACAAATGGCACTTATGATGTTTCTGAATCTACACCCTGATTCGACTTACAACCGTTGGTTTCTACTTTACAATGCTTGGTCCGCAATGGAGTGTATTGCAGTTCCAAGTTACAACGTTCTGACTTATGTTGGAATTTTCAGGAACCAATTGTGTCGAAGTCCGAGGACTGCTTGTATTCTTATCCAGCAAACGGGCCCATTACAAGCACCTCTCTGGTGAGTCACACAGCCTTTGTGATCTGGGGAGCATAAGCTAGAGTTAGCTGGTCCTGCCACTTTCATGGTCATGCTAATTCTACAATACCCCACTAGTTTTCAAAGTCTCATCACGATCGGACATTCACATAGAATATTAGGGAGAGATCACCCTGGGGCCTTAAACTTTCAGCAGTAATGTCTCAATACCTATTTAACACATACTCTGTGGGTTCCAGTCAACCCACGAGGAAACGGTTTTCTGTTTTAAAACAAGCGAGCTAAGAAAGTGCATTTTCCCTTCTTTTCCTCAAGAACTACAGTATGGACAGAAGCACAGAGAAATATTTTTCCTAATCTAAATAGCTTTAATCTTAAATTCCTGTATTTACTTTGTTGTTCCCTACAGACATTTCATGCACATTGAGCAAGTAGCATTTATTTGGAACAGAGAGAGAGAGAGAGAGAGAGAGAGAGAGAGTGTGTGTGTGTGTAAACATTCAAAAATACTATGCTCAAAGAAAGAAACTCACAAAGTCAAGTACTCAAGAAATTAGGATATGCCAAAGATTACCTGTGCAACATTAATTCAGCTCCCTTGTGCATATACATTATGATATAATCGTTAATCAGATGATCACTTACTATTTTTCCATCGTATCCCTGCCTCATTCATTGAATGAATATTTCATTTTTTTTAAATTCTCCTCATTCAATATGAGGCTCCAGGCCTTGTTAACCACATCCAAAGTTTGCACTGAGTACAGACTTCTTAATTTCCTCTAGGGCATTTCTATGGTGCTTCACAAACATTAATTAATTTGTCTTCACAAAACCCCTGCGAGACTAGCTGTTATCATCCCAATTTTACAGCTAGGGACTGAGCACAGAAATTAAGGCCAAAATTGTCAATATATCCACCAATTTTAGGTGCCCAATTTGAGACACCTATGGTGTGATTTTCCAGAGTACATAGCATTTTTATATTATTTTATATGTTCAAAGCTTAGTACCAATCACCTTCAGTTGCTATTGCAAGCACTCAGTACCAGGGCCATCCCTAGCTATTCTGGGGCTATGCGGCCCCTCCGTGGGGGGGGCTGTGGAGAGCCCCAGGCCTCTGGGGGGGGGCTGGCTGGCTTGGGGGAGGACAGGGGGGAACCACCCCCCAGCACTCACCAGCGGTGTGGCTGCGGCTGGGTTGCTGCACTTCCTGCCATCGGTGAGTGCAGGCCCGGCCCTGCTGCAGTCCTCAGTGGTGGTGCCCCAAATTTCCTGGTGCCCTATGCAGCTGCATACTTTGCATATGGGTAAGGATGGCCCTGCTGAGTACTGCTGCAAATCTTACCCAGGGTATCTAATGTTTGGCCCCAGAAAATGAGGAACACACAATTAGTGATCAGCTCTTAAAAGTTTGGTTTAAGTGACTTGTCTGGCATTACATTGGACCTCTGCGGCAGAGACAAGGATATAATTCAATTCTCCAGGGTGGGACTCAATTGCCTTAACCATGAGACCATCCTTTCTCTTCTTGCAAGCTCCTGCCTCAATCACTGCACATTGGAGTGTTCAGTGATTATTTAGTCTTTAAAGTATTGGAAGGGCTCTACTTCATTCTATGTCTGGTACTAACTGGCTATGCATAGAGCTTCATAGTACCCCACACAGACACTGTCTGAGAAGCTTGGCCCTTAACACCACACAGACTTCTGCAACAAAAGAAGCAGAAGTCCTATAGACAACAGCCTAATTCACTACATAACTATGGTGGCCACTCAAGACATTCCCAGAACACCAGACATTTCAGTACTTCCAGCAATGGTGTGGGCCCACCCCCCCCAGTGTGACCTCTCATGCACCGCAGGCTGGGACAAGCGGTGTGTTCTTCAAAATGGAATCCTCCATGTGATACTGGACAAAACCATGTCCAGTTTTGTCTCAGTACCAAGCAGTGGACAAATTATCCAAAAAGGGGACGGTCTGGTTTAAAACCAGACGAATGGCCTGCCTGTATCTTAATCTGATCATTCCCAAAGTACCATGTATCCTGTACATTGAATTAGGCTGGGGTCCTGCTGTCCTGTCTTCCTTCCCCCTAGGCTACTAACCTCACTTCTTCCCTGCTCCTCCCTATCCTCAGCCTCCTGCAAATCCATATCCTCCCTCACTCCTTTGAATTCTAAGGCTGCTCCCTCCTCCTTCACTGCTTGGGTCTGTTGAGCGTTTTTTTCAGTCACTCCTCATTTTAGGCCAGTCACACAGCTGTCCATTGACGAGCATACAGTATCTGAGGCACATTCCTCTATACTGGGATAGCCTTCTTGTTTAACTGGCTGCTATACTGGGATAGCCTTCTTGTTTAACTGGCTGCTATAGCACATTTTAATCCCATCAGCAACTGCACAAACTATTTATAATCAGCTCTCTGATTACAGAGAGGTCAATGTCCAAGTTAAAAGACTGTAAAAGTAGGTGAGGTACTGTATTATTCCCCTGTACAGCCCCTAGCTCTCAAAGGGAGCTGTCCTGGGTGCACATAAAAGTGACTATTTATAACTTCATTGCTAACAATCTAGTAAATATTAGTAACTATCCAGTACATTCATACAGTCTCTCTCCTAAGTGTATGTAAGTCAGTGGGAGAGGTGAGTGCTCAATACATTTTAAAACTGAGCCACTTATTTAGGAGCCTACATATGGACAAGGTGCCTAACTACAGGCATGCAGATTTGAACATTTTGGTCTTAACCTCTTGTGCCTTTGTTTCCATATTTGTGAAATGGTGATAACAGTATTTACCTACCTCAAAGGAGAGCTGAGAAGCTAAATTAACTCCTGTTTGGCTCCTACACACTACAGAGATAAGTCCACTGGAAATAACTATTATAAAGAGACCTACAACAAAGAGAACAGTGCCCCTCCACAGCACACAGGAGTGTGCTGGAAGGAACATACACCTATTGGGACAGGCATGCATTCCATCCCCAAACCAAAGGGGAATGGCCTGCACAAGAAGGTCCATCCACCTGCCTGGCAAGCTGTGTACTGTGAGCTGGCAGATATTAGGAAGCATAACTGCTCCTGAGAGGAGTCTTTGCAGCAGCATATTCTGTAGGTTCTCTGGGGGCTGCCATCCTGCCATGCACTAGTAGAGCGTCACTGCTACTTCTCCCCTCATAGGTGTTCATTTCTAGGGCAAGTCAATAGAACCCCATTTATCCAAACCCTCTGTTATCCGAACAACCAATGTACACAGGTCCTGAAGCAGGCAATTCCTTCTGTGGCTGTTGGATCCTCACATTTTCCCATTCTCCAGATTATCTGAATTTTTTATTATCCAATCTGGCTCTGGTCCTAATTAGACCAGATAAACAGGGCTCTACTGTATGTCATTTTAATGATTTATTTCAGAACCTATAGAACAGGGTCATGTTCACATTGGTGAATCCTCAGCAGCCCACAGATATAGATCCAAATTTTAAAGATATTTAGGCATGGCTGCGCTCAGAAGTGACTCAGGCAGCTCTGAGGGCCCAGCACCTGAAAGGTACCATGATGCCTACCTCCCAGTGAAATCAATGGGAGTTAGGCATTTATATATCTTTGAGGATCTCAGTCTCAGTGCCTACTTCACCTTTGAAAATGGGACTTAGGCTGTGCAATGCTGTGCAGAACAATGCCTAAATACCTTCACTAAACTAGGCCATAACTGGAGCTGCGCAAATAATGGATTTTTTTTAGTTCTCTGGCAATTGTGAAATTTTTTTAAAGAAATCATTTGGGTCAAACTGAAAACAAAATTTTTCAGAATTTTTGACACATGTAGCAGTGGAAAAGAAAACAAGCCTTTCCAGTTGAACCATATTTCATTTCAATTTTGAGCAATTTTTAACATTTTTGGGGAAAAAATTCTAAATAAGTTGTTTTGAACTGAAAATGTCAGATTTTTTTCCCCAACATGAACAATTTGGCAAAACCAACATGAATTCATGAAACATTTTGGCATTGCATTTTTGGGATCTGAAAAATTTCATCCTGCTCTAGCCATTATGTTCACGTGTAGCAGGATACCAAAATGATATATTTGTGGCACCTTAGAGACTAACAAATTTATTTGAGCATAAGCTTTCGTGAGCTACAGCTCAGTTCATCGGATGCATTCTGTAGCTGTAGCTCACGAAAGCTAAATTTGTTAGTCTCTAAGGTGGCACAAGTACTCCTTTTCTTTTTTGCGAATACAGACTAACATGGCTGCTACCCTGAAAAATGATATATGTTACAGCATATATAGTATACCATTTTAGAGGTTAGTTTGTGGGTTTCAGACCATAACAACAAACATAAAATAAACTAGTGAAAAGAGCAGTTGTTCCTGGTTTTTGTGTTATAGCTGGATGCTTTTCTCTAATTTAGTTCAGTAGTCATCATATCAACCCCCTTTACACTTAGAGCAGACACTGTACTGGCTGTTCATGTATGGCCTATTGTTTCTTGCAACTAGAGGTTCTATGAAGTTTCTGAATTCTCTTCTCATCCCCATGCCTCCCATTTTAAAATTAAAAATATACATCAGAGGTTATTTTATTATTATTATACCACCCAGTCAGGATCAGGACCCCATTGGGCTGGGAACTGTACAGACATAACATGAAAGACAATCGCCTCAGAGAATTTACTATCTCAGTAGGGACAACATGGCAGGCGAGTGTCGAAAACAAATGAGGGGGCGGAGGCAAAAAGGGTGGCCTATGGCTTCACAGTTCAGAGGCTTTATGAAGGGGTGTCTTTTTACAAAAATAAGACAAGTGAATGTGAATCACTAACAGGCCAAGGATGCATCTTTCATTTGTTGGCCTTTCTGCATTAGGTTGTGCAGGTTAGGTGTGGAGGGGGTGCAGGGAGGGGGGTTGAGAAAGCTACTTCCAGCTGAGCTGGATAAAGTGGAACCTGTGTTCTTATTTTAAGACTAAAACTTGAAGCAAGGACAGGGAGAAAAAGAGGAAACTCTGACTTTTACTTTGAGAACATCTCAAAAAGAAACTCCAAGGTAGATTTCAAAGAGTAGCATTAATTATATCTTCTTAAGGAAGATTATAAGGTGCTGAGTGTTAAGTTTCCACCACTCTCATTAAAGGTGTCATGGTTAAATAAGTAGCAGTGATAATGTTTAATTAATATCAAGTGCTTATACTGTGATTTTCATCCATATATCTCAAACAGCATAGTATATGTTAACAGATCTTCATGCATGCCACAATACTGGAAAACTTGTCTGTCTGTCTTTACAGGTAACAGGACACTTCAGAATGGCCTCCACTGCATGCTTTGGGTTTATTTATTGTTAGTCACCAACATGTATCTGGCTCCATACCAGTGCTTTGAAGTTTGGGGTAGAGGTACTGAAATCTGAACTTGATTCTGAATTTTGCATGTGGCCCCCTCTCTTTGAGCTGAGCCAAATCCCCAACTCTCCAAATCCTTGAAATATGGGGAGGTTAAAACCCCAACCTGAATGCTGAGACAGGGCTTCATTCCTAATTATGTTTGATAAGGTGTGATTATGAACCGTAGTCCGGCTCCCAGAGGACAAGTGTCTCCACCCCAAAAAAGCCACCACTTCAGCTGGTGGTCTCAGCAGAGAAACAAGGATTGACTAGGCATGAAGCTGGAACTCCTAGAGGAGATCATCCCTTATGGCCAAGGTTAAAACAGTGGTTAGAGCACTGTACATTGACACAAGCTTTAACAACAAGTATGACTGTGGTTGGAAAAAGACACCTGCAGATGTTGCTCCTGAGACATTGGTACTACTGTTTTTATTGCAGAGTGTTGCAGGCACCATCAACAGAACTGCCCACTGAATTCTGATTTTTTTGAGTCTATTTTTTTTTTATTAATATACATGACAATCCCAGCTTGATTCTTTAGCAGCTCCAGAGTTACCTTTGTAGGCCTGACAGGCATAAAGATCAAAATTTAGAACATGTGAGGCAAAATTCTTCTCTCTGCCCTATACTGTATGTTTTTAATAATATTTATTCTGCTTGCAAATCCGGTTACCGTACTGTGTTCTTCTCTAAAATAGCACTAACACAGACACCGCAAAGGATTTTGAGCACAACATTTCTATAATAGCTGGATAATTCAATATTATTTATTATAACAGTAGCACCAAAATCAGGGCACCATTGTGCCAGGTACTGTCCAAACACATAGTAAGAGACAGATGCTGCCCTGGAGCTCTTACAATCTAAACAGGCAAAGCAGACAAAGAAAGTCTTATCTTCATTTTAAAATGGGGAACTAAGACACAGAAAGAGTAGACGACTGGCTCGGGGTCATAGTCTCTGACAGAGCTGGAACTAAATCCAGATGTCCTTAAACCCAGTCCCACACCCAACCACAAGAGTATCTTTTCTGTACAATGAAACAAATGTTCAGTATGACAAAGGCGAAGGAGCAGCATGACTTATTCAGCATCTGTTGAGATGTATTGACATTGGTAACAATTACATTCTTTCCCTTTAAATATTCCATATTATAATGCTAATATGACACTCTAAGGTGATGCTTGCTTTAATCTGCAACCCTACATCAACAATAAATAAATAGGCCCCACAATACAAAATAGGGGTGTGGTTGCCAGGAAGGATGGCACAAGCAAATTTGGGCCCCACTGTGAAGATTGTTGATTGGGATCCCCAGGTGCAAAGCCCAGGAGCCAGTGTGCAGTCTTTCTTCTCCTCCTGAAACTCCTGTAGAGCTTCTCAATGTGCAGCAGCAGTCAAAAAAGCTAACAATGTTCAGAACCATTAGGAAAGGAAGAGTTAATAAGACAGAAAATATAATCTCCTATAAATCCATGGTACCCCCACATCTTGAATACTGCATGCAATTCTAGTTGCCCCATCTCAAAAAAGATATATTAGAATTGGAAAAAGTACAGAGAAGGGCAACAAAACTGATTGGAGTACGGAACAGCTTCCATAGGAGGAGAGATGAAAAAGACTGGGACTGTTCAGTGTAGAAAAGAGATGACTAATAGCGGATCTGATAGAGGTCTATCAAATCATGACTGGTGTGGAGAAAGTGAATAGGGAAGTGTTATTTACCCCTTCACATTAACAAAAGAACCAGCAGTCACCAGATGAAATTAATAGGCAGCAGGTTTAAAACAAATAAAAGGAAGTACTTTTTCACACAATGCACATATGAAACTCGTTGCCAGGGGATGTTGTGAAAGCCAAAAGTATAATCGGGCTTGAAAAAGAATTAGATAAATTCATGGAAGATATGTCCATCAATGGCTATTATCCAAGATCGTCAGGGACAACCCCATGCTCTGGGTGTCCCTAAACCTCTGACTGCCAGAAGGTGGGATTGGATGACAAGGGAGGAATCACTCCAAATTGCCCTGCTCTGTCCATCTCCCCTGAAGCATCTGGCACTGTCCACTGTCAGATGCCAGGATACTGGGCTAGATGGACCATTGGTCTGACCAAGTATGACTGTTCTTATGTCAGCTTGAGGGGATGAATCCCACGGGAGCAAGTCAGGTGAACATTAGATGATGGTTCTTGGTGAGTAGGGTTGGGAAACCTGTGACATTCTCCAACAAGGGCCACAATAAAGGGTGGGCATATCTTAATTCATAAGAGGCCCAAGTTGTTATAATCTCAGAGCTCTCAATCAGCATGGATATGCTTGTACTTCATACCATACAGTATAGGCGCTGGAGCAATCACACTAGCCTTTCAACCTGTCACTGGTAAGATGGGGCTCAACAATGTAGGAGCCTGAAAATTTGGTAGTGTTGTCTGAATTCAAAGTCTAAGTTCCCCTGAGCCAATTGCTCATCAGGCCTGTCTGAACTGGACCTGGTACTAGAGAAAACCATTTCTCCCTTGGAACTCATTGATTCATTTTTGCCATGCTATGTAGTGAGAAGAGAAAAAAAAATAATCACATAGAAACCATTTCAAAATCCAACAGTCTGATATTAAGCACTTTTAGATGCAGGCCCACAAAAGGCAATGCACTCACAGGCTGACTGAAATCACAAAACATTAATATGCTAATGTTAGCCTGTGTGGGTTATTCTATTATCTACAGTGACACCCAGTGGTAATGAAATAATGGTTCACATGCTGCTCTGTGATCTGCAGAAGAGCTCTCTCTCTCTCTCTCTCTCTCTCTCTCTGTAGCTTTAAAGTTTGTCTCTTTTGCCAAGAGAAGTTGATCCAGAAAAAGATATTGCCTCATCCACCTTGTCTCTGTGATCTGAAAGACAGACAGGGTAATCTGACAAGACAATTGTACAACCTATAATTATTAGTAGCAAAAAAATATAGAACTGAAAATGATTGTTACTGTGTGACATACCATGTTCCCAAACGAATGACATGATGCAACAAAATGTATGGTGTGATTAAAAGGAAAAACACCTTATTGTTAGTGTTTCACTGATTTTTGAATAATTTGTTAAAATTATGATGATGATTTGTTAAACCTGGACAATGTGCTCAGCATTGTACCAAACAAAAAATCAAGAGATGAAGAGCTGACAGTGCAAAGGAGCAAACCTACCCATCAGCCTGTGTGCTGAGCAGCTAAATATATAATTTTATGGTTGGACTTTTTATTTATAGCATGTTTTGTCTAAATTACCTAATTTTTAAAATAGTCACACTAAATTAATAAGAGAGGGGGAAAGGATGGCTGTGGGAACATCAGGTAACATAACAGAGCAAGTTTTCAAAAGTGGCGTCAAAGTGTGCCTGCAATTTTAATTTTCTTACTTGGGAGGTAAAGGGGTAGTTTAAGAGAAAAGAAAACCATTAAAATGTGAAGGTAATGGCACAAAGGAACATTCACAGGGGAATGGAATGTTAATGGCCAAGGAAGATGTCTTGAAATCTATGGGGCTTGGAAAATTGGACCTGTACAAAGTGTGAATTACTAACATATGGTATTACCAAGGGATCTGGCTATAACTGTAACCATCATATATAAGAAAGAAATATATGGTTTATGAGAGCTTATATAAGCATATAAGGCTAAAGCTGGGGTCACTGGGCCAATTCTCCTCTCAGTTACATCTGTATGACACTATTGACTTGAATGGTGTTGGGCAGATATGACTGAGAGCAGAATGTTGCCCTTTATTTAAAGATTAACCTAAATTATCTTGGTAGCTGAGAATGAACCTTGAAACAGACAGTATGTTTAGGGCCCTGCACTGTCATTGAACACAGTTAAACAATGATAATATTATAGAATAATCTTGGTAGCTTTCCATTTTTTAAACATTTGCTGTACCTCCCCCCATAGAGCAAATATAACTTTCTTTCACCATTCTAAATCTCATGAGGAGGTTTACCTTTACTTTGATTTTCTTTGGGTTTATTTCATAAGATTTGAAAGGGGCATAGAGTCATTTTCCTTCTCCCCTTTCTTTTAGAAGAATAATAATCCAATTTCATTATTTATCTGTAGTTAGGACTCCAGTGTGACAACTCCTATGAATGAAGGTTGCAGGATGCTATTGTAACAACACTAATAAATATAATTAATATTTACAAAGTGCTTTTCATCCAAAATATTAAAGCACTGTACCATAAAGAGCATTATCCTGCCATTTTACAGATGATGATACTGAGGCACAAAGCAGTAACGTGATTTGCCCTGGATCACACCACGTTAGTGGCAGGAACAGAGCTCAGACTTCCCGACTCCCCGCTTTAGCCTTTAAACCCAAACCTTTGATCCCAGTGTCAAGCCCAAGTTGCTGGGCTATGTGCACTGGTAATGTGTGCAGGGCTGGAAAGGAAGGAATCCTCCCTCCAGCACAGGGAGCCATTTTGTGACCACTGTAACTGGATGGCTGCAATTCTCCTGCAGTCAGAGTGCATGAAAAATTGCTGGTGGGTCCATGTAACTGCAGATCCACTGGGGTCCTCTCTCAGTCCCTCCTCCACTACTTTTCATCATTGGAACTTCACTGGTTCTGCTGGGTCAGGACCTTCCACAGCTGAATATGGCCCTTATTTTATATAGCACTTTGAAAATGTAAAGCATTATAAGTGCTAAGTCTTATTGCTGTTTATTGGCTAATAAAGCAGATTTATAAGGCTGCCATTTCTATTTTTTTCCATCTTTGACACTTCTAGATTCTCACTGCTGCTAAAAACAGCTCAGGAAGTTAAGATTTTAGAAGTACGATACAGGAAATGCACTTTTATAAATCCAGGAGTATAACTGTACAGTCACTCCTCTTCACTTTGGAATGTTGCAAAGTAGGTCCTGATTCTCACTTACACCACTACAAGATCAGAATTGGGTCCATAAGATGAGGGTCTTCTTTATTATAAAAACTTGGGGTCCTGTACAATAAGAACCATCTATTTGTACTTCTAAATTTAAGAAATACATTATAGAATACTGAAGTAATTCTGAAACCAGTTTTTTTCCCCTTCCTCAGTGTCTAAAGCACATAACTATTACAGATCATGTCGTTTGTATTTTAGTGCTCTGTATGAAGAAAGTGAATCCCATGCTGCCTGTGGTTCAACACTTACCTGCCTCTCCTGGGACCCACCTCTCCTTTTCCTCTATGTAAACCAGACGATACATCTAACAAAGGCTATGCTTGCTAGATACGTTAAAGACGAATATATCTGCAGTACAGTTATGCTTCTGCTTCAGTTTGGATTTATGCTTTAATAGGTTATGCTATGGTTTAAAAAATAAAAGATGCTTTCAAGATTGGAACATCAATTGGTACCACACTAGCCGAAAGCATATTTTACTTGTTCTCCTCCCTTTCCTTTAAAAGCGATTCCTTTGGCGATGACACCAGTAGCAAGAGCTGAATTATCTGTACTCTCCAAGGGATTGACCTTCTGCCCCACCACGGAACTTGACACCACACTAATATGTGGAGAACTAGAATTATTTCACCAACTCCATCTCAAAGAATTATTTCACAAAAGTTATACCACCAACCACAACTACCACATTCGCACCGACAGTCATAACAGAAGGTTACTTACCTTTAACTGGAGGGTCTTTGAGATGTGGGCTCCCTATCTGTATTCCAGATGAGGGTGCACATGCCGCCATATGCCTGAGTCCGGAAAGTATTTTTTTTAGCAGTGTCTGTTGACCCGTACATGCATAGTGAGACTCCTTGTGCTCGCAGCCAAGGGTATAAGAGGAAGTGCGGATCACATCTCTCCAGTCTCCCTCTTACCATAAAGGAATTCAGTCTGAAGCAGAGGGGGTGAAGAGTGGGAAGCGAAATACCGATAGGGACCACACACCTCGAAGAATCTCCAGTTACAGGTAAGTAAGTAACCTCCTCCTCCTCTTCAAGTGTTGGTCCCTTTTTGTATTCCGCATGTGGGTGACTTGCAAGCAGTGATCAGCATAGAAGTGAATGCGAGGATGCCAATGGAAGTGAGGTCTGCAGTATGGCCTGGCCCCCCATAGCATCTATAGCTGCTGCTTGTGTGCTAACATAGTGTGTCATGAACCAGTGCTCTTCCTCCAGAAACTCTGCAATATTAACAACCTCCCTTGGAACAGCATCTGTCCCACCATGAACGTCACCTCTCTAAATGCCAACATCCATCACAATGATGGCATCGCTGTCTGCCTCAAATATCTACAAGACAATGGACAACACTCAGATATCTACCCCAAACACATTGCTAAACTCATCCATTGAATCCTCATTCATAACAATTTTACATTCAACAAACACACACTTTGTCCAAATATAGGAACAACCATGGCAGTAGGTTGGTTCCCAATATGCCAACCTCTTCATGGGCCCCCTCGAGGAAGAATTTCTGGACAAATGCACCATGAAACTAATGATATGTCTCAGATACATCGATGATATTTTCATCCTCTGGACAGGATGACCTAAACTCCCTGACAAATTTACACTATGACTTCAACCATCTACCCATTAAACTCTCTCTAGAATACTTCTGCACCAGCATCAATTTCCTGGACACCAAAATCAGTGTCAACAATGGACCTTTACAGACAACTATGTACAAGAAGCCCATTGATCACCACACTTATCTTCACAAATCCAGTAAATCAATCCAAACACACCAAGAAATCAGTTATCTACATCCAGGCACTCAAACAAAAGTATATGCTTTGAGAAGAAAATCTGTGATAAACATTTTAACACACTTAAAACCACCTTCATCAAACAGAGACATGCCATCACAGAAATAGATAGCATCATGGAATGGACCAACCAAATACCTCCGAGAGAACCTGCTTCAATATAGACAAAAACAACCCTTTGACGGCACACCCGAAGTTGTCATCAACCACCCCACACTGGAGCCCATACAGAGTATTATTAAACAATAGGGTGGATAAAAATCAATGAATTTTTTTTAAAAAATGCATTTTTTATTTAAATCAGATTTTTTTGATAAAATGCTTTTTGAGGAAAAAAGCAATCTAAAGATAGTTTTAATTAAGATACATTATAGCTCAAAGATATCTCATCATGGAATAGGGATTATGAATTCTAATTCTATAGTATGAGACAATATATTCATGTAATGTTTAAGAAAAGTTTTGTGAGTTCCAATAGTTCATGGATTAGGGACCCAATTTTATCGGATTTCAGGGGCTTCTGTATAGATTATTTTATCTTTCCATCTACCCAATGGGACTTAGTGCTCAATCTAGAAGATACCATCAGAGATGCTTAGTTTTTCAGTTCTCAAACTGTCAATTTGCATCTCCAGAGATAACATGCTTGTTAATAGCAAAAATGTTTTAAAATAAACAAACATATAGAGATGAGAAATAACAGACCTCAACCCTATTGTCCCTCTGCAAATTTGTGTATACAGAGTCAATCCTTTATCTCTCTCTAAAAGTGCAAAGTTTCAAAAAGTTCAATGAATAGAAAATTGTTGGGGGTGGAATAGATCTGGACAAGGAGAAGAAGTCTGGAGATAAATGTGAGAAGGAAGAGACAGGCAGTAGAAACAAAAGTGAAACTGTCTGAGCAGTATATTCCAGAAGTCTTGAGGTCTTTCTGAGTGTAGCCTTCATTGATTTGAGATCTACCATACCATTCTCTCACTAGAAGGGAAAACCTATAATGCTAGCAGGCCATAAGAGAGACCCAGTTTGGGAATATTTTAATGAAGTTCCTCTACCTGTGTGTATCACAGGCCTGCGTGCAAAATGCAAGCAGCACAACAAAGAAATGCAAGGCCTGGTTGCCAGAAAGAAACAACATCATGAGAAGTGTTCCTCCTCAGGAGGACGCTGCGTTGAAGATGATGAAAGGAACATGTCTGAACATGCAGGATCTTCAGGTTGGTAAACTTTTTTATTTCATACTTCTTTCTTAAGGACTGCCAGTCTTCCTTCTGGACTATTCTTGAATTCTCATGCTTGAGCAAAAAATAGAGTTGTTACTCTATGATACTATCATTTCAGTTGCAGTTGTGATAAAAAATAAATAGCTGAAATAGGCAGATCTTCCTTTTACAATTTCCCCTTTAAAGTAGTACTGAGTGTCAGTGAATGCAATGAGCAATACTAAATGAGCAGTATGGTAATAATAATTAAACAACTGCACTGAATTATTTTGTTTAGGAGAATCCATCCTCAACATACAGGATTCTGAAGACTATCCGTCTTCAAGAGCACCATCATTTTCTACAGTTTTGGAGTTATCTGCCAATGATAGTGTTTCAGTCACATCATATATGCCACATAGCCACAGTATATCACCAATAGCAAAAAGAAAAATAAAATCTCCATTATCCATAAACAACCATAGATAAGTGTGTGATAAGAACCAGCAGATTACAAAAAGAGGTAACTGATGAAAAAATCGCCTGGTTTGTTTATGCAACAAACTCTCCTTTCCATATGATTGAGAACCCACACTTCATTAACTTGGTTCAGTCATTAACACCAGGATACAGTCCACCCAACAGTGCAGATGTCGCAGGCAAATTGCTGGATAAAGTGTATGAAAGAGAAATTGAGCAGTGTGCAAAAGGTCTAGACGGCGAAATTGTTAACCTGAGTCCTTATGGGTGGAGCAATGTCCACAATGATCCTGTTGTATGTGCTTGTCTGACAACCGAAGAAGGGAATGTCTTCCTTACAGAAACAATTGATACATCAGGAAATGCACACACAGCAAAACACTTAGAAGAAGTAGCAGTAAAAGCTGTAACAAACTGAAAAAAATTTCAAATGTCTAGTAAACAGCTTGGTCACAGACAATGCTGCAAATGTATCCAAGCTGAGAAGAAATTATTTAGAAGAGAGTCCCAAGCTAACAACATATAGTTCAGTGCTCATTTGATGCACCTCCTAGCTAAAGACTTCAGTGTTCCATAAATAAAAGCTAATGTTGAAATTGCAAAATACTTCCGTAACAACCACTTTGCAGCAGCTGATCTGAAAAAAGTGGGAGGAACCAAGCTAACTCTCCCACAAGACATGCGATGGAACTCAGTAGTGGACTGTTTTCAGCACTAGATCAAGAACTGGCCTAATCTGATGACAGTTTGTGAACAAAAAGATGGCACTGTCACCGCCAAAGTTCTCAACATTGGGCTTAAGAGAAATGTTGAACACATGCTGAGTACCTTGAAGCCTATTTCTGTAGCCTTGAACAAAATGCAGGGAAATAGCTGTTTTATTGCTGACACTGTTGAAATTGGAAGGAACTGAGTGAGATCTTAAAAAGAGAAATATGCAATGACAGTTAAATTACAAGCATTAAAAAACTGAATGGGACAAGCACCATCTCCAGCTCATTTTCTTGCAAATATTCTCAATACTCAGTACCAGGGTCAAACCTTAACTGCTGCAAAAGAGGAGTTGGCTATGACATGAACATCCAGCAATCATCCCTCCAGAATGTCAACTATAATTAACTTCTGAGCTAAGGGTGAACCATTCAAGAAATATACGTTTGCTGATGATGTTTTAAAGGAAGTCACACCAGTGAACTGGTGGAAGTCACTTAAGCACTTGGATTCAGAGACCGTTGAAGTGAGAATCTCATTTTAACAGCAGTAGCTTCTTTCTGCTGGTGTAGAAAGAATATTTTCTTCCTTTGGACTAATTCATTCCAAATTGAGAAATCGTTTGGGACCTGAAAAAGCAGGAAAGCTTGTTTTTCTTTTCCTGATTATGAACAAACAGGACAATAAAGGTGAAGACGACTGAGTTAGCTGCAGAAGCCAATATTTTAAGTTTCTCATGTTGACCTGGCTGATATAGTCGATTTAATTTTTGTTTTTAAAAATATATATATTTCATTTAACTATTTTAGTTTAAACAATTTTAACAAAAACAAACCTGATTTTAAAAAACTTGAATGTTTAAATTCAAAAATTCATATGCTTGTTTTGTTAAAATATTATATGTTTGCCTGTTGAAGAAAAAAATCCAGAATACCTAACATCGTTGTCTTAGTTAAATAAAACAATTTAAATGTCTGTCTGGTGATGTTCTCCTAATACAACATGGCAAGAAAATCCTCTAAATATTAATGATTAACCTGTTGAACTGGAGGTTAATTAACCTCCCAATGACTTCATAAATATCTGCTTCAATTACCTTTGGTAAATGAAATAACCAATCAATCATTCATTTTCTGATATAGCTGTAAAACTAATCTGAAAAGTTTTCAAAATAAATCACTTTAAAAATGTATAGTGTGCACCTTCTAAAAATGAAACCTACATCTATCTGTGAGTTGTGAAGAATATGTATTAAGGTTATAACAACCAACAAGAATGCACTTTTATGTAGAAATCCATGATTAAATAGTCTTCCTGACTAGTGATTTAAATCAATTTGATTTAAATCAAATCTACTCTGTTAAACAATTATAACTCCTACTCCATAAAGACCACAGCCTGAAAGAAATCTTTCCCAAATCCCCTCTGCTAGCCTTCAGATAACCCCCTAACCTCTCCAAGCTTATCATCCAGAAGCAAGCTTCCCATGGACCAGGACACACCAATTCAAAGTAGCACTAGACCTTGCCAGAACAACAGACATGTCTCCACTGCTGACAATCAAAACCCCATACAACAAACCTTTCAAGATCTATGGGCCCTAAACATGTCTGTCACAACATGTACCTCAGTGGACTAAATGCCACAATAACAACTATTTAAGTTTCAGAGTAGCAGCCGTGTTAGTCTGTATTCGCAAAAAGAAAAGGAGTACCCGTGGCACCTTAGAGACTAACAAATTTATTTGAGCATAAGCTTTCGTGAGCTACATGCATCTGATGAAGTGAGCTGTAGCTCACGAAAGCTTATGCTCAAATAAATTTGTTAGTCTCTAAGGTGCCACAAGTACTCCTTTTCTTTTTACTATTTAAGTGAAAAGAGATCCTGTCCCTGTCTCTCAAATGAACTCACATAGGAAAATGATAAAACACAAAAATATCAAGTGAATACTTTTCACAAAACACTCATCCTATATCTGACCTCTCATCTTCAAAGGAAGCCTGGCAACACCTTCACAAGACGAACCTGAGAGCTTAAATTCATAACTGTGCTAGACACTAAATCTCACTGGATTTATGGCTTATTATAGCAATCTGTAATGCATCTCCCCTTTTTGTCTTATGATTGAGGAGGTGTTAATGGGCCACTTTACCTTGAATAGTCTCTTAGAATATGTGTTAATTACTTATGCTAAACAATCTATTCCACCCTGTATGTAGTTGTGACACTCCGAGTACCTTTCCCAGACCTGAAGAACGCTTTGTAGCTCGAAAACTTGTCTCTTTCACAACACAAGTTGGTTCAGTAAAAGATATTGGGCTTGGCTACACTTGCAGATGTAGAATGCTGGGAGTTAAACCAGCCTTTGGAGACAGCAGGAGGGAAAGCGCTGTTGTGTGTTTACACTGTCAGCTGCAAGCGCAGTGGGGTGGCCACATTAGCAGCTCTTGCAACGCCACAGAGAGCAATGCATTGTGGTAGCTATCCCAAAGTGCAAGTGACTGCAGTATGCTTTTCAAATGGGGGGTGGGGTGGGGTGTGTTGTGTGTATGTGGGGGGAGAGACGGTGTGTTTTGGAGGGCAGAGAGCGTGTCAGCATGCTGTCTTGTAAGTTCAGACAGCAGCAGGGGTAAACCCCGACATCAGCCCCTCCCCCTCCACACACACGCACACATGCACACAAACACTTGCCTCCACAGCAGCAGCATTCCACAGTAATGGTTTGCTTTGTGTCCCAGAGCAGATATGCAGCCGGATGTCAGAAACGGAGCTTTGAAAGGGAATATCCGCATGCCTGCAGCTGAGTTCAAAACAATGACCAGAGTGGCCACTTGACTTCAGGGGATTAGGGGACGTTTTCGGAGGCCAATCACAGCGCAGTAATGCAACACATTGTCCACACTGACACCCAGGTGTTTCAGCCAGAGATCAGCAAGCTTTATGCTTCTCCTGGAGGTGGATTACCAGGAGCACTCCAGCTTCAGAGTCCAGACGCTCTAAGTCCCTTGCCAGTGTGGACACCTCAGGAGTTAAGGTGCCCGGGGCTGATTTAATGCACTCTAACTTTCAAGTGTAGCCAAGCCCATTACTGCACACACCTTGTCTCATCAGTAACAAGAAGTTATTTGAGTAAGAATTAATTTAGTTATTTAACTGCTTGAGCAAACTGGGAACCTGATCCCAGGATCTAAACTCCCTGTCCCTTTCAACTAGAGAATCCATGATGGGAATCTTACAGAGCGCCCAATACAAGATGTGAAGCAGCTCCTGACACACACACAGAATAGGAGCTAAGAGCCCATTGCAGGATCAGAGCCAGTTTCTCTGTCCCCAAGAGAGGAAGGTATACTCAATGAAAGAACTTGCACACTAGAATCATTACCCTGCTAGTTAAGTGAAGTTTAAGGAGCATTCCAAGTTACTTTGGACTAGATTCATAAAGAGACTTAGGCACCTAAGAAAGCAGGTAGATACCTAATTCCAACATTTAGGCACCACTGGCATTCATAAAACCCTGCTCAGCTGCCACCTAATCCTCGGTAGGGTCGTAAGTTTCTACCAGTGAGCACGTGCAAAACTGCCTAAGTGCTGATACTGCCAAGCAGCCTAATGCATGCCTTAGTTCCTACAGGATTCTCAAACCCCACTAGTCTCATGGGTGGGACCCAATCTGGTTTATGTGATCTGGGCCTGCCTAAATCACACAGGACAGCTAGTGCTGAGAATTTAGAATAGATCCATCCTAGACTGGAACCTCCTTTCAGGGAGTTGAAAGCAGCTATCAAATCCTCCCTCATTCTTCTCTTCTGCAGACTAAATAATCCCAGTTCCCTCAGCCTCTCCTCATAAATCATGTACTCCAGCCCCTAATAATTTTTGTTGCCCTCCGCTGGATTCTTTCCAATTTTTCCACATCCTTCTTCTGGTGTGGGGCCCAAAACTAGACACAGTACTCCAGATGAGGCCTCACCAATGTTGAATAGAGGGGAATGATCACGTTCCTCAATCCGCTGGCAATGCCCCTACTTGTACAGCCCAAAATACCGTTAGCCTTCCTGGCCACAAGGGCACACTGTCAACTTATATCCAGCTTCTCGTCCACTGTAACCCCTAGGTCCTTTTCTGAAGAACTGCTGCCTACCCATTTGGTCCTTAGTCTGTAGCAGTGCATGGGATTCTTCCTTTCTAAGTGCAGGACTCTGCACTTGTCCTCGTTGAACCTCATCAGATTTGTTTTGGCCCAATCTTCTAATTTGTCTAGGTCCCTCTGTATCCTATCCCTACCCTCCAGCATATCTACCACGCCTCCCAGTTTAGTGTCATCTGCAAACTTGCTGAGGGTGCAATTCACTCCATCCTCCAGATCATTAATGAAGATATTGAACAAAACTGGCCCCCGGACCGACCCTTGGGACACTCTGCTTGATACAGGCTGCCAACTAGGTATGAAGCCATTGATCACTATCTGTTGAGCCCAATGATCTAGCCAGCTTTCTATCCACTTTACAGGTCATTCATCCAGCCCATACTTCTTTAACTTGTTGGCAAGAATACTGTGGGAGACCGTATCAAAAGCTTTGCTAAAGTCAAGGAATAACATGTCCACTGCTTTCCCCTCATCCACAGAGCCAGTTATCTCATCATAGAAGGCAATTAGGTTAGTCAGGCATGACTTGCCCTTGGTGAATCCATGCTGACTGTTCCTGATCACTTTCCTCTCCTCTAAGTGCTTCAGAATTGATTCCTTGAGGACCTGCTCCATGATTTTTCCAGGGACTGAAGTGAGGCTGACTGGCCTGTAGTTCCCAGGATCCTCCTCCTTCCCTTTTTTAAAGATGGACACTACATTAGCCTTTTTCCAGGACTTCCCCCGATTGCCATGAGTTTTCAAAGATAATGGCCAATGGCTCTGCAATCACATCCGCCAACTTCTTTAGCACCCTCAGATGCAGTGCATCCTTCCTGGATAATATGTACTGTGAGCCCTTGCTCTAATTTTGAAATTTTATCAAAACATACAATCAAGTTAGTCTGGTTTATTCTTTTCAAACTCACCATTATGATTCTATTTTGTCCTCAGGGTTAATCTACACTGCAGCTGCGGAGGGGGGAATGTTATTTGCAGCTCATGTAGACTTACCTGCACTAGCTGTACTAATGAGGATATGGTAGTGCTGGCTGCACAAGCCAGTCTGATTTCCCTGGATACGTACTCGCTTGTGAAACCAGTGCTGAAGCCTATGCTGCTATGCAAAGGTATTTTTAATGAGCTAGCTAGATTAAAGTTAGCATTGGTATGAGTAAATGAGCTGTCAATCATACCCCCACTTACAGCGTAGATATACCCTAAGTGTGACATGGGAATTTTGCCACTGACTTCAGTGGGAGGGAGGGAGAGGGGAGTTATAATGATTTTTCTTTTAATATTTGTTCAACTACCTTACTAAAGATAGCCACTCCCTTACAACAAAATTAAACTAGAAGCACTACTATGAATTAACAAAGAAAAAGTACCTTGTTGAATGAGAAAAGAAGTATTTGCTGCTTTCAATCCATGCACATAAATCCTACTAGCAACAAATGAGAATTTTGCACTTGGCTGAGGTCAATATCTAATTCAAAAGATTAGAAAATTATTTTAAAGGCGTAGAACACATACAAACATAGGGCCAAATTCTGCCCTTAAATATATCTGCACAACACCAATTCAATTAAAGGAAGTTGCATGCATATCTGAGGATATAATTTCAAAAAAATAACTAACAGAAAATTAGTTGCAGTAATAACTCAATTGTTCCAATAATCGAATATATTTCTCAGGAGGATTATAACTTTGCATGGATAATGCCAGATGCCCTGAAAATTGGGTTTCAAAACATAGTATTTGAAGTTACCTCTCAATTTTTGGTGTGAAGACGGGGAGGAGGAAGACACTCCACAACACAAGTGGGGGAAAAAGCAATTAAACAAATTAAAAGTTAGAACCTGATGATTTCTGCATATTTAAAATGAATGGTAGAATAAAGACAGAAAAGCATTGTATTTAACTTAGGCAATATTTAATTTAATAAGTAAAAAAGTTCCAAAGACTCCTTATTGAAATGACTAGGTCTAGTTGCTACCATTAGTTATGCTACTTATTTTTTAAAAAGTTTTAAAAGCCTTATCTGCAAGCGTTCAATGCAGCCATTACAATTCTGAGTTTTCTTTTACATTAACCAAAAGGTGTAGATTGTCACAGTCTGAATCAATGAAGATAAAAAATTATTATTTTATGATTAACTATAAAAAAAATCTACTTCACTTGTTTTTAATTGCCTGTACTCCAATATTAGTGTAGTTTACTGTCATAAAATGCAAAATAAGAAGTAATTTACTGTGTCATATTTTAGTCAATATGTCTGTTTTACAAACCTTTAAAGTTAATTATCTAATTTGATACTAGACAAAAACCACTGACTTTTCTCCAACATTACAAATCTACTTTATGAGACAGATGAAATGTGGTGTATATATATGCAAAGCAAAACAAAAAATCCTATCAAATATGGCAGAAAAAGGAAAATTTACCATTCAGAAATGCAGGTCCATTTGCTGCCTTACAGGATCGAGACCAAAGTGGCTGTGAGAGATGTCGAGAACCCTCATATCCCAGAGAGTTGAGAGTGGAATGCAAAGAGCATTTTGCAAGACAGGTCCCTTAGTTTCTCAGCTCCCAAAATCAATTGTATGAATTGTATTTTTAAGTGGATAGTAAGCACTGACAAGCTAAGTCTCTTATAACTTTTTCATATTTGATAGAAAGTTATAGAAGCCAGAGTGTAGGACAAAAAATTGTTTTAAACTCTGAATAAGCTACATCATTGTATAATGTAATAACCTGCTTCTACAGTTTACACATTTCTCTGCAGTACTTTTAAAACCCACTCATTTGTAGTGACACTAATACATTATTACCAAAAATAATAAAATGGCACTGGTATATGCCATATTCTGAATCTGTTCCCTAATTATGTCAAAAATGGAAAGAGAAACTATTTAGAATATACTAATTTTTTCTCTCTTCCTCCAGCCAGAATGAAATGTAATGTCATACTAGAACCAATAAGAGATTCAACCCGTCTCTTCCTTCCATTTTTCCAAAAAGTAGGTAATATAGATTAGTAGTAATACTCTGAAATTACTTTCAAGTTTGTCCGTATTTAGTTACCCGAACCCGAGTTTCTGAGAGAGTAACACCATATTCTACTGCTCTAATAATGGACTCTGAGTAGAGTCTTAAAGTCTCATCTATATTCCCTACATAGAGTAGTGAACACTAATTCAGATTTGTAAGTGGTATTCGATGCTAGTTTTGTTTTCTCACAGTTTGTGCATACATTACAAATACAAATGTGTGAAATTATTTAGTGAGAGAAATATAAGTTACAAGGTGAAGTTCTTTAGTGAGCGAAGTACAGTTCTTTGGTGAGCATGGACACAATACATGGAATCTGCTTCTTTCCATGAAAACCTGGTTGGTTTGAATACGAACGAAATTCTGCCACCTTGCGATTTACACGTGTTAGTATCTGCATAAGCTCAAGTTTCTTTGCATGTTGTTTCAGCATCAAACAAAGCGACTGAATAAACCAGGAGCCTTCTGATGAGTTTCTCCAGGAGTAATAGCCTACAGAAGAATAAATTGTTAAGTAAAATACACTTAATTGGTCCAGTGTAGTGTCCTGTGACTGAGTAACGATCAGGAATAAATAGTTAGTTTACAAGAGTAATTTTCTTGGGAACAATCAATCAAGAGTTAAAATAATTAAAAAAAGGTTTTAAAATAAATGACTCTAGCTTGTTACTTACATAATCACAATATATTTTCAATAGACATGACCACTCCATCGCCAAAACACAACACAAAGTGTTAGTTCAGATTGCCTAATCCTGACCTCCTTTACTAATCTAGACAAACCCTAGGCAAAGGAAAAGTCAAAATTGGGCAATGCATCTTTCACCACACAGTGTTCTAAATGCAGCAGCAGTTTCTATTTAATTACATCATTAAAAGACACACATACATCAGGAAGAGAGGAAAATATAGTCAGATTCAGGACCCAGTTGCTCAGACCTCAGCATCACTGTCCTTGCCCTTCTCCAGTCTCCTATATGCAGGAAAAAAAGCTACTAATCTATTCCCTGCCATTGAAATTGTGGATGGAATCAGAGGAGTTCTAATACAATGTCTCATATGGACAATATGAAGAATTAGATTACTTCCTCACATTATGTTTGTATTAATCACTATTTCTGGGTTGTGCAGGAACTACAAGTGAGGGTGGAATCTATACATCAGAAGAAAACTTAATTGTCAGGTACTCCCAAAGTCATCCCAAGTAGTAGCATACTTTTTGTTTCTTGCCATAATTTATTTGCATAGATCTGATTAACTGGGCACACAGTACTACCACAAATGAATGTTTGAGTCTGGAATGTTTGACAGTGAAAAAATACCTTAACATTCAATTTATTGTAGGCATTTCAAGCTCTACCTCACTTTGTGCATAAGCACAAGAAAGTGAAAAAAGAAAGGCAATGGGAATCGTTTTATGAAAGAATAAAAAAAGTATTCAACCACCTTCAAATCAAGTGTAACATTAATACAAACAAACATCTATATATTTTAGCATTGAAGAATTTTGACATGAGCCTCTCTTACCTGGAACAGTAGAATATGCATATAGGAAGTCTGCTTCTACAGGCATTTTCTGACATGTATTTTCCTCTGAGCTACTGTCTGTCTCAACACCAGAATCTAATTCTGTCCCTCTACAAGCCTGAAGAGAGGGGAGGGGAAACAAATTGAAGAAATAGTAAAGGTCAGCAGTAAACATCACCAAGGTGTTCACTGTTAATTCAAACTTTGACATCTCACTGATGTGAAAAACAATTAAATGAACTATAAAAAGAATGAGATTCTTATACTTAACATGTTTTAGTACTGTTTGAATGCCAAGTACGGTAATTGGAGTTTATGTCATTGATTGCACCAGTTTGACTAAATTATGGGTTTATTAATTCAAAGTTTTGGTTTTTCATACAAGAATATATTGAAATTCTGACTGATGTTTCAAAGATTTCTGGATAGCCCGAATGGAACTCATAGCTTGACCTATTACAACATCCGCCTACTTACATAAAGCCAGACAGTGCCACCTTTACTCAAGGAGAATAGTAACTTACTCTGCAAGTAGTCCTTTTGAAATCATAAGCAGTAAAAATATATAAATATAAGCAGTAAAAAAGTCTGAGCTTTGCCTCATCATCTAATGGAAAACTTGCATTATTCAAGTACGTAGCAGCTCAGCTGTGCTTTACCTGAAAGAAGAAAAGTTTTGGCTTTCCCACAAGACTCTTACATCTGTCTCCTCTGAACAGGCCTGTTAATATTTTCAATTCAAGAGGACCATCTGTACCATAGATTAATCCATCTTCACCATGACTTAACAACACACAAACAAAACTACTTCGATTGCTGTGATCATCTTTAGCAACTAGAAAAAGATCAGAGAAATAATTAGTGTTTGAAACTTCCCATGCAATAGAAAAGTATGTTTATTATGATGTTAACAAGGACCTTATTTGGCAACATTGGGTTCAGCAATCACTTACACATACATGTACAGGCCAGCCATTGTACCTCACCTGTGACAATGAGAAACTGCCCATGGCAAACATTAGGAGTAGACTACGTAGTTGGCTGCCTTAGACATCTCATTTTTAGGAGTGGCTCTTGCATGGCTGCTCCCTACACTCCCAGCAGCCAAGACATGTTCTGAGGATCAGCCCCTTTTAAGTCTCATGCATCATTCAGAGCAGCAATCTTATCTGGGGCAAGAAGCAGCTAAACAACCAACAATGCATCCCAACCCAGTCGCCTCCACCTCCACCAGCTGGGAGAACTTCAGGAGAGTGGGTGTTTGCCCCTTTAGTGGTATCCTTCACCTCTTCTGCACTGCTGCATACTTGTGGAACAGAGTGCCAAAGTCTTTAGTGTTAACTCTATAATAACCTGGATAAAAGGCTAGGTGAATCTCTATGTCCATTTAGTCCTCCATTGAGAGGGTCAACAAGGTTGAAAATTGGTGACAGCTATGGTGATGATGGTTTTTGTGATATAAACAATATATCCAATGAGATCTAAACAAAAAACAAACTTTCTACATGGTAATGTTGGATCACTACCAACGTGGGCTATATTTGAACCAGGAACCATGTAATAAGAAGGCATCTATCATATTACCAGTCCCCCGCAATGGTTAATGATCTACTACTTAACTTTTACTATTGATCCCTATCTTCTAATCCAATTTTATCTTAGGTTTCAGAGTAGCAACCGTGTTAGTCTGTATTCGCAAAAAGAAAAGAAGTACTTGTGGCACCTTAGTAACTAACAAATTTATTAGAGCATAAGCTTTCATGAGCTACAGCTCACTTCATCCGATGCATCCGATGAAGTGAGCTGTAGCTCACGAAAGCTTATGCTCTAATAAATTTGTTAGTCTCTAAGGTGCCACAAGTACTCCTTTTCTTTTTGCGAATTTTATCTTAGTGATATTTGATATTATTGAAATTTATATTCTTAAACAAGAAGTCAGCATTCTCCAACACTATCTCTTAGTTTCAACAACTCCTATTTCATCTGTGTTTGTGGCTTTATATTTTCCCATCTTTTACTAATATGAGTGTTTTAAGGGTCAGTTCTTGGGCCTTTTTACCATTGAGAACACATCAATTCTAGCTCATACTTAAGACATAACTTCTATCTAAGCTTTTACTTATAGAACTCTACCTATATTTCTATGTTAATGACATCCAACTCTACATCTCCTTTAGTTAATTATTTGATCACTGGGTCACATCTATTGTAATTAATTCCTTTTATATTTTTTCTAATCATCCTACTCTGTAACATTGAGAAATCTAGAATGTTCCCTCCAGAATATTCTTTTCCTTCAGAAAGAGGAACCATGTTACAGGCTATCTCTGAATCCAATTCAAAACATCATTCCTGGTTTCCAAAATTATTCATAAACTGCTCTACCCTTCCTCTAACCTTGCATTTGCCTATTCCTCATCTCACTCTGCTCCTATGATGTTATTCATAGAAGTATAGGACTGAAAGGGACCTCGATAGGTCACCTAGTCCAGTTCCCTGCACTCAAGGCAGGACTACATAATAACCAGACCATTCTTGACATGTGTTTGTCTAACCTGTCCTTAAAAACCTCCAATGACAGAGATTCCATAACCTCCCTAGGCAAATTGTTCCAGTGCTTAACTACCCTGACAGTTAGGAAGTTTTTCCTAAAATTCAACCTAAACCTCCTTTGCTGCAATTTAAGCCCATTGCTTCTTGCCCTATCTTTAGTGGTTAACAAGAACAATTTTTCACCCTCCTCCTTATAACACCCTTTTATGTACTTGAAAACTTAGGTTCTCCCCCAGTCTTCTCTTCTCCAGACTAAACAAACCAGTTTTTTCAATCTTTCCTCATAGGTCATGTTTTCTAGACCTTTAATAATTTTTGTCGCTCTCCTCTGGACTTTCTCCAATTTGTCCACATCTTTCCTGAAATGCGGCACCCAGAACTGGACACATACTCCAGTTGAGCTCTTATCAGCATAGAGTAGAGTAGAAGAATTACTTCTTGGGTCTTGCTTACAACGCTCCTGCTAATACATTCCAGAATGATGTTTGCTTTTTTTGCAACAGTGTTACACTTTTGACGCATATTTAGCTTGTGATCCACTATGACCCCCCCTTTCCTTAGTACTCCTTCCTAGGCAGTCATTTCTCATCTTGTATGTGTGCAACTGATTGTTCCTTCCTAAATAGAGAACTTTGTATTTGTCCTTACTGAATTTCATCCTCTATACTTTAGACCATTTCTCCAATTTGTCCGCATAATTTTGAATTTTAATCTTCTCCTCTGAAGCACTTGCAATCCCTCCCAGTTTAGTATCACCCGCAAACTTTTTAAGTGTACTCTTTATGCCATTATATAAATCATTGATGAAGATGTTGAACAGAAACAGATCCAGGACCGACCCCTGCGCGATCCCACTTGGTATACCTTCCCAGCTTCACTCTATTGTTCTCCTCCCCAGGATTTTACAGATTAGGTGGGGGAGCTGGTATCTCACTTTTACTGCCCTATTATGTAGATTTTTCTCTTTCTAGCATGGTTTGAGGGGCCATGTACTGTAATCAAAATATGACAAAATGAGAGACACTGTATTCTCAGGTCTGGACTTAGTTTTTCCTGCTACAGTTCTCCCAGAGACCGAGCAAATAAGTTTGCAATACTCGTGTGTTAGGGACAAGGGCAGACCTTGCTAAGATGCCACAATAACCTCTGATAGGTGATATGCACAGAAGTAAGTGCAGATGAGGGTAGCAGCCTTGTAGCAGAAATAAAAAAATATATAAAAAATTTCAAACACGTGCCTTTCTTTCACTGTAAATGCAACAGGAAGGAGGTATTAGGAAACTTGAAAAGAAAAAGTTTAGTTAAAAACAGCGGCATTTAAGTTGCTTGGCTAGTTTAGAAGCAGACCCCCTATATAAAGACACTTTATATTCTAAAACAGATTTTTTTTTTAAATCCTTCATTCTCTTTTCAAACTAGGAATTGTGACAGAAAAGTAACATGTAAATGATCTCAGTTAGGTTCTGAACACCTACCTGCAGGTTAAAGAGTTCAGATTCTGAGGATAGCAGCAAAAATTGCACATAGGGCTCAGTCCTGCAAGGTGTTGAACATGGGGCTAATCCCACAAAGCCATACATAGTCAATGAACTACTCGCATGCTTAAAGTGAATCATGTGCTTTGCTGGATCATCCCAGAGGGCTCAGCAGCTTGCAAGATCAAGCCCAAAGAACCTGTTTTTTTTTTTCTTTTAGTATCCACAATTTTCCACTTATAAGACGTACTGACCACTTATTCTTTTATCTAAAATTTTAAAGTATATAATTTTAGACTATAGATACATTTTAATAATACAGACCCAGATCATTACTACTTACCATTTTGCAAGATGTCAAACATTTGCTTCCCTGTACGATCATTGTGAAGGTTGACTTTATATCCCAAAGTCATAAAAGTATCTCTGATGTGTGCAGCATCTGCATCAGTACCAGATCGGAATGACATTCCTTTGTATTTGAAAAGAAGATTCACTTTAATTTCATGTAAAAGACACAGTATAGCTGATTTGGGGTGTCGGAGTCAAATTCTGCTCAGTTATACCAGGATAAATCTAGACCAACTCCACTGAAGCAAATACTCTAGATTTACACCAGTGTAGTTGAACAGAATTAGACTCTATGCATTTATCACAAATAAAGCAAAAAGATTTTTCATTCCAAAATTAAACTTTTTGCAAAAAACAAAACAAACAAACAAACCCCAACAACAGTCTGTGGGCCTAAGCAATCACATTAATACCTCTAAAACTTCAAAGGTAAGATACTGGCTGTTAAAATCAGCTTGATAAGTAGAATTTCCTATACTTGTAATCCCCCTCCTACAAATAGATATTTGGAAGTATCTACCATGAGAATTTACACACATTTAAACTATTACATTTTTACATTAAAAAAATCAGTCATCTGGTTGCTTATTTAAGTTTGAAGAACACTACATTTTACCAATTTCTCTGAATTAAGAAGAGCTTTAAAAACAAAATAGAAATATGAACAGTTACCAGTGACTGGCAGGAAGTTCTTATTATTTATTATTATACATATCCCAATTTCTGGATAATCCATTTTGTAACTCTCATCTGGCTGTATTCCAGAGTCCATGGATTTGCTAACAGGCAGGCTCTTTCTGTATGGAAATCAGATAATATAACAGATGAGTTTACAAAAACCAACAACCATTCTTAACAAGAGGAAACTTCCAAAACTGATTTATAAGCTTAGTCTTTTTCTAATTTTTCTCCATATTTTTTGGTAAGGTTCTTTTGCAACTAGTGAAAGTGATGGTAATTTTCACTACTTGCTCATTAAATATTGTAAGTACCTCTATTAGATCAAATCAACCCCTTGATTTTTAAGTCACTGGGGCTCCATATGGGTGCTGGAGTCATATGTATGAAACAGCTAGCAGGATTGCCTTACATAGCCAAGCTCCAAACTGTGAAACTGATTGCATACAGTTCTGTCAAACAGAGTTACACAAATGAAAAAAAAATCAGTTTTTAATCTCTCATTTGCAGTAATCTAATATGCAATTTGTAACAATCTTAGGTAAAAATATTTAGACAGAAGTGTGTCTAAGCTGACAGTACCCCTGCAAAGGGGAATATACACACAACTCCTACTTACATTAATAGACAACAGTTGTGTGTGTATCTGAGGGCAGAATTGGTGCTAAAAGTTTAAACTTAAAATTCAACTCCATCAAAAAGCTACATTAACAGAAAGTTAAACAGATCTAGGAAATGACAATGTTTAAACTTCATGTGCAACCTTAATTCTGTTCCCATGTGTACATTAATTACAATACAATCCATTACTCTGATCCTGCTTAAATTTTACACATACAAATACAGTACTCACAGTGATGTCACTGATCACATGCCTGAAGTTACCACATATGTAAGCGATTGCAAGATTGGAATCTATATGATCACATCACATTCTATTTTTCAAATAATATAACGAACAGGTTTTTTAAGCCCAACAACAATAGGTACGTATGTGTAGCAGCTTGCAGTTCTGTGTAGCGAATGTATACCAGATAGAGACCATGAAAGTAATTTATATTAATGCCCTGTGAACATACGAAATCCAGTGCCCGAAGCAAAGACTAATGCGGAACATTTATCGAGTGTCTGCACTCTTTACAAGCTACACAAAAGTGTTCACAAAAACTGACATGAATCCTGTGCAAAGTTATTCTCAATGGTGAAACTGTTATACACCTTCTGGATAAAGTTGTCAAAGCACCAAGCCCATATAGCTTCAAATACAGAACTTTATGCTTGCTGAGAATCCCTTGCTTTATTCATTGTCTCCCTCCACTAAACGTTTCAACTAAGGTAGCCTCACCTTCATTGTACATATTACAACCTTAGTGCCGTTGCACTTTAACCGTACTCCGCATATTCAGAATCTGATTTTCAAAAGCTTGTAAGGCTGCCAAATCCAAACCAATGTTAACTGGAACACTAAAAGGAACTATTGGTCGGCTCTTAGGGGTATATGGACTCCGCAGTCTATGTTTTTTCTTCTTTAATTCCTTGCATATTATAAATTATATTATATTATATATTCAGTTTTGCAGTAGACTAAGTTACATTGGGTGTGAATCTGATTTTTAAAAAAAGAGAGTTGTTTACTAACATTGCAATATTGATGAACTAATCTTTGTGATATTTATTCAGTTTGTGTTATTTGCAGTTTCACCATACAATTTCATTCGAGGGCTACTTCTCAGGACATTAAATATAAAACTTAGTAAAGAAAACTAGAAGCACCACACTCACCCTTGGGAACCAAAGAGAGATTTTGCATCTGCCTCATCATGAGCTGATTGCAGTCCATCTTTTATATCTGCCATTGCTGTTCTTATTTATTAACTTGAAAACATAGGAAAATAGAAATGTAAGACAAATTCCTTTTATTACAACTACAACTGTTTCCTGTTACTATGTTATTCTGAGGAACTTCAGAAGGGCCTAACAAAATTAGACAATTGGGTACCATGATAGATAAAACTCAGCATTTACAAATTCAAAAGAAGGAACTTGGGTGGAAGGAATCTGGATTCCATATAAACTGTACCTACTCATTGTGGATGGTTTAATGAAAACACCAACTCCAAAAAGGCAATTAAAATATTAGGCTGTAGAAATAGATTGATAGAAAAATAATTCTGAAAATATTATAATGATGTTATATAAATTCATGGTACTACTGCACCTTGAATACAGTGTTCAGTTCCAATCACCTCATCTCAAAAAAGACATGAGAAATAGAAGAAGTCCAGAGACAGGCAATAAAAATTATTTGAGACTCCATAGGAGGACAGATATTAGATTGTAAATTCTTTGAGGGAAGGACCATGTTTTCGTATGGGTTCATATGGGTTCAGCACTTAGCACAACTGGGTCTCATCCTAGTGAGCATATCGATGCTACTGTAACACAAATAATTTTTTAAAAGATTAAACAACAAAATAGTATAGAGCGCATATATTGGGTGTTTCTATTTATCTTCCATCATAACACAGGAAAAAGAACTTACAATGAAATTGAGAGGCAACAAGTTTAAAACCAATTAAATATATATAGATGTATTTTTAAATCACACAGTGCAATTGTTCTTGTGGAACAATTGCCACAAGTTATCAAGTCCAAGATTTAACAACATTCCAAAAAGGGTTAGACATTTATACAGAGAGCAAGAACGTTTATCGTTACACATTAGAAACGAAAAAAAGTGAGAGCTATAAACCCTCATGCTTCACGGACTAAGCCAACTATGAAATGACAAGAGTTTGAAAGAAACTTCCTCGATGGGCTAGTTATTCCGTATTTGTCCATTGCAAGGATTGTTGCATCACCTTCTGAAGTATATGATAGAATGGATCTACATAAAATTTTAAATAACCAAAGAGATCAAGTTGCAACTGTTGCTGATCAGACAAGATGAAGAAAAATAGTATTCTCTGCTTTGGTAAAGTGTGGAGCTGGCAACACAAGTTTGATCCTTTCACAGCCACACTGTTGTTACTAATTTTCCCCCTTGCTCTAGCCAATATGTTGTCTTAATATACTGTGAATATCCTCAGAACCATGCAAGGCCATCTTCTGTGGATGCAATTACTAATGCATCAAAAGTGTTAACCCCATTTCATGCACCTCTATTTTTCAAAGACAAGTTTGTTATTTTTCAGTGGCTTCATGTCCCATGTATACTCTGGGTACAATTTCTATACCACTTGTGGCTCCAATGTAATTAAGACAACTCCTTGACCACTAAATGTTTCCAGACTATTTTTACAGATCTGAAAGCTAGGATCCTGGGAATCAGCAGAAGATTAGATTCCCTGGATGTAAACCTGCAAGGGGACCAAATATGGCATAATCCTATCCTAAATTTCAGCAGTTGCCTTCAGGACAATCAATTGTAGGAGGAAATGTGTCTGCGCTGCTAAACTTGCTGCTCAGCACTATGAGCACATACTGTAGCATTGGGCAAGGAGAATCAGTTAAATTGCTTCAGTCCTTTTTTTTTTTAAATCCCAAAGAGAAGAATATAGAGAAAAAAAAGAAAGGAAGATGGTGGTAGGAGAAAAGAAATATTGTGGAAAGAGACAGATACAGATATAGAGAGGGAGTGGTCTAGTGGCAGCACATGTTCACATACAACCATATTTAGTTCTTTATGTTAAGACAACATGGGCAGAGTAACTGTGTAGACAATGTACTAAGCCCCAGGAAGAAGCCCCTAGCAACCTCTCTGCCCAACTGATAAGGCTGCATTAAAAGGTTACAGAAGCTTCCTCAGCCAAAAGCAGGGTTTACCTTTATGCAGTGCCTTTTTTGAGTGGAGGGCAGGGAATTAGGGGATTGCAGAACCTCCAGAAAGAACAGGAGCATACACAAAAAGGAGTAGATTCAAGGAAAGAGGAAGAAAAAGATGCATAACAACAAGAAAGGGGTAGAAAAGACGCAGAAAATGGCAGAAAGAAATTGCTTGTAGAATGAGGGAAGATCCCTAGAAGAAACAAAAAAAGAATATAAATCTTTCACCACTGTGCACATTTTTCCATTTCATAAGTCTGTTTGGCTACAGATTAAGAGTTCTTAAAAGGTGAAACTGCCGACATATTTTAAAATGAGGTGTATTAGTTATTGGCATTTCTATTGCACTCATCACTATAATATCTAGGCACCTACTGAATTAGGTATTTCTGATCCATGCAAGCTTTGTAAGTCTGGAGTTTACATCCAATGTAAATTCCAGACTTAGGAAGCTTGCAGGGATCAGAAACTCTCTCAGAGCTAGTCTATGCTACCAAGTTTTGTTGACAAAACTTATGTTGACACCCAAAAGTCAACAAAAGAAAAACTGCCAAAGGGTGTCCACACTTGCTCCCTCTGTTGAAAAATCATGTCCACACTGTGGACACCATCATCGACAGGGTGAACACTGCACCGTGGGTATGTATCCCACAGTGCAGTAAGGAAATGGTAAGGAAAAGCTGATCGCTGCATACGTACTAATATAATATAATTAATAGAGTAACAATGAATGCTCCAGAGTAAGTGAGGCCTTCAGCACAAAATGACAAATTAATTCCTTCCTCCCCGCAGCTTTGAGGTGACTGAAGTCAGATATGTTTGGTCTGCTCCAATGTCACAAAAACCATAATTTAGAATCATCACAGTTACTACTACAGCCACTTGACTTAGTCAATAGGGCCTCGAGTAAGTTGTACTTTTGAATTATAACACGATTCAGTGCTTATCATGTTAGAAAATACAAAAATGCCACTTACTACACCCCGTTTGGCCAATTCCACAGCTCAGCATGGTTCCAGTGGTAATTGCAATTTCCAGTCTGATGCATTCTATGGCATCTGAGTGGAGATGGCCTGCACCTTTTGGAAGCTGAAGTGCCAGGAAAGAAAGTTAGGCTAAGATCAGTTATGTGCTGAATGCCCTATTTAGCTTTGCTATTTGAGCATTAAGCAACTACAGATTCATTTATATAATTTTCAAAATGAGACTTGTAGTTCACTTTTAACGTTTATGGAATTTGAGTCTCTTAATGAAGCAAGTTAGCTACACTTATTTAAAAAACAAAACAGAGACTCATCAGCAGACATCTGTTTTGTTGCTGTGCACTCAGACACACGCTGTCAGCAGTAATTTTTCTCTATTCCATAGCACTGATGCAAACACCAAGTAATAGCAATGCTCTTGGGAGGACAATGCTTGTTCTCGCTGACTTAGAGTACTAAGAATTACCTCACCTTAGTTAGCTAATGCAATGATGTCATTTTCTGTCATGGAAAATACACATTTATCCAGGGAGGATGATCTCATGCTATGGGGGACAAAAAAGTACCTTTGAGCAAACATGTTTAGAATTAATGATAATTGTTCTGCTCTTTGAAATTTTTTTCCTGAGTCTTAAAATATCAGCTATGTGTACGCAGTCGGATAAGAAGAACTTTAAACCACAAAGGAACCTTTTAAAAAAACCTGATGTGATTATTAGCAGAATATTGATCCTTTTTCCTTAGCTTTTGGGATATTTTATTTACCATTTAGGATCATTTGATTTGTTTTACTTAAAAAATTCAGTGATCAAATGGATAAAAAGCTACAAGAAAGACAGAAGATGTAAAGAAAGATACTTTCTCTAGAGCTTACTAAGGGGGTAGGGGGCAAAGAAAGAATCAGCTGAAACAGGACCCAACATTAGAGTTGCTAGCAAACTACAACAAATGACTGCAGTAACAGTCTCCCTGTACAATATATTATTCAAATAAGATTTTTTTTAAATGAGCAGAGCTGTTCTAAGTTATTCCTTTTGCTGGGACAATGACCAACTAAAATAATTTCTTGACCATAGTCAAATGACTTAGAGCAACTGGAACCCCTAACTCCATCTGGACCTACTGAGATTAAACTCAATCAGACAATGCTTCATTGTACAATACAAATACCAAATATTTTTTTTTAGTACTATGTGTCTGAATTGTGAAACATTCACTAAGGGAAATTAATGATACAAAATCAGAGTGTAAATAATGTTGAAGTTTCTTTGACTTGGAAGCAAATAACTGAATGATCTTTGGTTACTCTACACCCCTTGAAATATGCAAACCATAATGAACAAAGACAGCACATGTTCAATATATGCCAGCTATGTTATGAAGCAGTGCTCAGAGTAAAATAAATGTCTTGAAACAAATGTCTCAATGTCTTTTTATAATTACTCTGATTTCCCCCCCCAGTTTACAATTTCCGACTTTACATGATTATAGTGGAAAACTGGAGATAGTCAACTATATGAACAAACAGAATAAATGCATGCATGAAATACTGGAATGATCAATACAGCTCTCTAAAATGAATAGCTAGTACATGAGGGAAAAAACTCAAACCAAACCAAAACCAGAATATTTGTCTCTTAAAACTTCAAATTAAGAATGTTTAAACTGCAGATTTAATTTTGTATGTGAAATTATACTAATACCAAATATTGCACTTTCTTGTAATCGTTATGCTACTGAAACCTTGGTTTGTGGTTACTACTGGCTAGGTGAGCTGCTCACCTAAAAAGACCACAAGCCACTAAGCACACGATCAGAAAAATGTCATACAAGCCATTTTCTAGCATAGCATCCATGAGTATGAAGGACAACTACAACGTGAAAAAATTAACATTACAACGTGTACAAATACTGTAAAATGGTTACTAAAAAAAGTCTACTCAAATAATGTTGAAAGACAGGAGTCTTTCATACTAATGGATGCTATGCTAGAAAATGGCTTGTATGACATTTTTCGGATCATGTGCTTAGTGGCTTGTGGTCTCTTTTTAGGTGAGCAGCTCACCTAGCCAGTAGTAACCAGTAATACTCAGAAACTGTTGTGGGACAAGAAGTGAAAAGGAAAGTGCTTTGCAACAGCCACTTCGACAATTATGGAGCAATGTGAAAAGTTCTAATGAAATTCTCATCCAGACATCTGTGGATGGAAAGACAACAATAAATGACACTGGGCCTTGACAGTCAATACTAATAATGCATTTCCCCACCTGGAAATAAGTATCTTTTCTGACCTCCCACAATCCCCTAGAGCAGAATTTTTGAAGTATCTCAGTGCATGAATGATCAAGGAAAGGCTTCACAGACCATTGGTATCCACAGAACACAGTTGGTGAATAGTTGCATTGGACTGTCAGTTAAATAAAAAGGTTTCAGAGTAGCAGCCATGTTAGTATGTATTCGCAAAAAGAAAAGGAGTACTTGTGGCACCTTAGAGACTAACAAAGTTATCTGAGCATAAGCTTACTCCTTAAATAAAAAGCAAAATGATGCAATATGGTCAATAAAAACAATGCATATTATATGATACTTCAATTTCAAAATTCAGCTATTCTCTTCAGCACTGCATTTGAAACTGCCTATTAACTTATTGAAATGATCAGTACAGTAACAAATTTTCTTCCTGTCTCCTAAAAAAATCCAGAACCCAATAATTTAGAGGAAAACACACAATTTGCAGAATTCTGCAGAAGATATATTTTCCAGGAGCAGTTGAAGTATGAGGTGGATATCCATATTTGTATTTGCTGCACAGGAGCTCCATTTTTAGAATGCTTTGAAGCACAAAGGTTTTTTGGAATAATAGCAACTTGCTACTAAACAACGGGCAAGTCTACAAGAAGAAAGATTTAACATGGAAGAGTAATACAGCCTTCCAGGAAATTTCTTCCAATAAAACTAATCCAAGATAACTTTTATTTGTAAATTAATACTCAGAAAAATGTGCTCAAGACAAAATATAGGCAATACAAGGTCACATATCTAGGAACAAAGAAAGTAAGCCATACTTAAGGAAAGTGGACTAGGTCCCGGAAAGCAGTGACTCTGAAAAGAACTTAGGGGTCATGGTAGATAGTGAGACCATTGTTTTTGAAGTGTGGACACAATACTCCACAAATGTTGAAGCATTAAAGAGAGTTCAGAGAAGAACTACAAAGAATGATTTGAGGCTGGAAAACATGCTTTATGATGAGAGACTTAAGCTAAATAGTTTCAGATCCTTATCAGAGAGTGGGTAGGAGTAACTTGATGACATACACAAAAAGAGGATATCCAATACTGGAGGGCTCTTCAACCTAGCAGACAGTGACATAACAATGTTCAATGGTTGGAAGCTGAAGCTAGAAAAATTCAACCTGGAAATTAGGTGCAATTTTTAACAGTGAAGATAGGGAAATGGCAGATTTGCCATCACTTAAAAACATCTTTAAATCTAAACTGAATATCTTTCCAAAAGATGTGCTTTAGTTCAACCATGAGTTCTCAGGCTCAAAGCAGAGATTTTGGGGTTAAATTCAATGGTCTGCAGAAAGTTAAGACTAGATTACCATAATGGTGCCTTTCCCTACTGTCTAGAAAAGGGGAAAGACACACCCAATACTCCATCCTCCTGATTCATATGGGGGTAAACTCCACAAATGCAAATTACAACTTTCCTTGTTTGCTTTGGTGTGGATATTTTGGTGGCTGGCAATCAGTTGCTGGAAACAGGATAAATTCTCAGTGTAGACATGGCCCAACTATTTCACTCCTGACCATTTTAGCAGAAACACCCTGCTACACTGGGGCTGTGGATGAAACTTAGAGTACCATCAACTCTCCCCCAACACCAATATGACCACTAGCTTAAACAGAGCTGATTCTGTTTAAAAAACATCAACTATATAGTATCTTACTGATGTCATCACCATATCATATATATTTTTTGCTGCTGCTGCTGTTTAGGGTGCACAGAACATTTAATACAGTGGCTACATTATATTAATTTCTCAGTAACTCAATGTTAATTTTTTAAAACTATCTATTCAGATTACAATATTAAGGTAGGGGACATTTGGGTGTTAAGCTACTTCATAGAGCAGGGGTAGTAAACAGGTAGACCATGGGCCAAATCCAGACTGCCAGACACTTTTGAACGGACCCCAAAATATTTTTATTTACTTATTATCGTTATTATTGTTATTTTCGCTGGTCTGGATCTTGACTATACCTTGACCAAGAAATTTAGACCTTGACAAAAATAATTGACCATTCCTGCCATAGAATCTCCTCTGTAAGTTCTATACAGTAAGATAGATCAAGGCTTATTTCTATTCTACAGGGAGTCCTCGGACTTACAATGCCCGACTTATGTCGGATGCCACTTACAACGCTTTTCAACTGACTACCTATTTTGCCCCGCCAATGCTTGTTTTGCCCTTACTATGTTTGAGTTGCATAAAGTTTGCTTGAAATACTTCCTGGTTGCCTCATACTGGTATGGCGCTGGAAACAGTTGCTTCTGACTAGCTTTGAGGCAGTAGGGTAGCTTGTTGCTGGGTAGGGTTGCTGATTGTTTTTGACTGGCTCCTGACTCTGGGCTCAGCCAATCACAAAGCTTGAACAATGATTGGCTGAGGCTCAGCATGTGTGCCGTTCTCCCTGACTTTCAGAGCCTGTGTTGCTGGCATTCTGAGCAGCACATGTGAGTGTACATCGGGGTAGGCAACCTATGGCACACATGCAAGCTGATTTTCAGTGGCACTCACACTGCCCAGGTCCTGGCCACCGGTCGTGGGGGGGGGGGGGGGCTCTGCATTTTAATTTAATTTTAAATGAAGCTTCTTAAATATTTTCAAAAACCTTATTTACTTTACATACAATAGTTGAGTTATATCTAAAAGACTTTTAGAAGGTCTCTTTCTATAAACATTAAAATTACTGGCACACGAAACCTTAAATTAGAGTGAATAAATGAAGACTCAGCACACCACTTCTTAAAGGTTGCCAACCCCTGGTGTATATGTTTATTTGAATGCTGTTTACAAAATACAGTGTATAGTAAATACATTGGTATTGCAACATTAGTCATCTATAATTCATAGTGGATCAAGCCTTGGTTCAGGAACCAATCCCCCTTCATACCATTGATTCCTATGGGAAAAGCGGTTTCAACTTGCAATGTTTCAACTTACTACGCAATTCTGAGGAACAAATTGTGTCATCAGTCCCAGAATTCCCTGTATACAGGTTTTTATACTGAACTCATCAATGTAGTTTCTAAGCCCACTTCAGTAGTGCATTAAGCAATGTATGGTTTATTCTCTCTTTCATCTTCTCCCCAGAGGGAGAATTGTGTGTACTCTGTAGTATTTTGTTTTGTTAGGCTTTTGGTTTGTTTTAAAGGCACACGTTGCTATGCATTTATATTAGTGAAGGCAGAGTTGAAAAAATGTGCCTTGCAGTTGGAGCAGAAGGTGATGAGGTTTGTGATGGTCCTTAGCTCAGTGGGAGTTTGTTGCACAATCTCAACTGGCCCCTGAGAAAGTCCTATGTCCTGCACAGAAGTGCTTTAACTTTATGGTAAAAAGTCCCACAGTGCCTGAAGAGGTGACAAAGACCTGTATAGCTATATTTAACTCATTGTTGGCAGTCTCCTAACCCACCAGAGATGGTAAAAAGTCACTGATGGATACTGCTATGTGAGAATTTAGCATCAGCAAGGAATCCAGGAGCACTCCTAAACTACAGATGGAACTGACCAATTGTGGATGTGTATCTTCAACCAAAGGAGATGGCACCATGGTTGCACAATTTTCAAAATTCCTTTCTTTGCCCAGCAGCATAACCCCTGCTTTGCTCAGATTCAGTTTTAATCAGATGTTCTTCACCCATGAGCTGATCTCTTCCCACCACTGGGCTCTATTGGTGGTAGTTTATGGTGATATGTAGTGATAGGTAGAGTTTTGTGTTGTGTAGATGGATCCTTGTGCCTGTTCAGAGGCTTACTGAAGCCAATGGAATATTGGCACTTGGGTCCAGTTGTATACTGTAAGGTTATAATTTCACCAATCAGTCACAAAGTGTCAGTGACAGAGCAGATACTAACCCTTTTCCTTCTAAAGTGCTAATCCTGCACTCAGACGCATGTGGGCAGACCTATCTACACAGACTGATTTCAACAGGGATCCACATGGCTGCCTGTGTGGATCTGATTGCAGAATGGGTCTTAGACAATACACCTCCAATGCCCCAGCACTGTGCTCTGGAGAAACGAGTGAGGAGGTACCATTTTTCAGGTGAGACTTAAAACTGATGTCCAGAGCTGACCAGCAGAAGTCATTGAAGATTCTCTAGTAGACAACCTGGGTAAATGCCACTGCTAGTTTTCTGTCATACACTTACTCCTCGGGGAATTCTGTGCCACTGCACATGTGCATAATTTATGTCTCCCGCAAACTGCTTTGCTTCCCTGCAGAAATACGACCTTCTGACAGGGAAGCTAAGGGAAGCCACAAGAGTAGTCATGCAACCCTCCCCAGCAGTATGTTTTGGGTGCCCAGAGCAGTTGGCAGAGAGGTAAGTCACTGGGGGGGCAAGAGGCAGAACTCGTAAAACCCAGCCGGTGGCTCCTATCCTGCACCAGGTTCAGCTGCTAGTCCCGGCTGGACAGGACGAGGGACTTCCTCTTCCCCTGCAGGCACCTAGGGCCTGGTTAGACCCACCCTCAGATTTCTCTCCCAGCTGCAGGAAGCTCTGCAAATCCCAGCCCCCACATACACTTCCTGCACCCATTGCTCCTCAGCTGCAGGGGGAGGGATTCCTGTACAGGGAGCTGCTCCCCCATCCGTCCAACTGCCATGCATCCAGACCTCTCATACTCAGACCCTCCTGCTGAGCCTCACCCACCCCCCCACACTCAGACCTCCCCCCACGATGAGTCCCAATCCCCAGGCACCTGGCCCACCCTGACAAGCCACCTGCACCCAGATCCCCACCCCACTGAGCCAGAACCAGCTGCACCTGGATCCCAACCCCACTGAGCTTCACACTCCTAGCATCTGAACCCACCACACCCAGAAAGCCATGCCGAACTCTATCCCCTGACACACACCCAAACACACACACACCCTGCCACTGAGCCTAACCACCTTCACTTGGACCCCCTTGCAGAGTCCCATGACTGTTGCACCCACAACTCCTCAACAAGCCCCTGTGCATCCAGATCCCTCTCAACCCACACCTGGATCCACCCACATTAAGCCCCATTCACCACCTGGATGTTGCCTTACTGAGCCTGCCTGCCCACACAGAGGGGCAGGGCCCTGGGGTGTTTCTGAGGCAGCCCAAGTCCTAGTGCTGTGTCAGGGTTGGGTGCAGCCTGTGCTCCCCAGTGCCATGCTGGAGCCTCCACATTTATTTGCCAAATAAAATTTGCAGAATTTTAATTTGTTTGGCGCAGAATACCCTCAGAAGTATACACTCCAATTTAGTATTACTATATGTTAACAGTGAGAGACCTGAAAGATTAGACCTGGAGTTTAATTAATTATTACTATTTCCAAACAAAACCTTAAAGTCAATGAAATTACATTTCAACATTCTCCCTCACCACTGGGTAAGAACACGAGAGCCAGAAACAAACTCTAGGAAACTGAAAGTGGTTAATCTATTCTAGCTGTGCATGGAGAAGAGAAAGGAAAGCATCTTGCATTGCATTCGTTACAGGGGGAAAAAAATCATATTCATGAATTCATACTGCATCCATATTTTAACTTTTAATAGTACTTTACTTTCATATTTTGACATTGTACGGCATTAAGGGTACGGGCTTATCTACACTTGGAAATTTCCTAGAATTGTTATTCCGAAAGAACTAGTCTACACGAATGAGGCTAAACCGGACAAAGGCTCTCACGGGCCGGGGCTGGAGTAAGAGCGCCTTACACCGAAATAACTGTCGATAACACACAATTATTCCGGAAGAGCTCCAGGGGACCTGCCAAGCGCAGCCTCAGAAGCCTGTTAACCTCGTCCTGCCGCCCAGCACAGACGCCACCTCGCACCCCAGAAGTGGCTGCATTTCAGCGGCGGGTGCCGGGCTCGCAGAGGCGAGGGAGGAAGGTGCCTCGGGCAGGAACCCCGGATCGTCTGTTGCTTCCACGCAAGGGAGGCGAGGCAACGAGAACGAGCCAAGCCCCCTTTCCTGAGCGTCCCAGGCTCGGAGCGAGCCCCGCTGCTCTGCTCAGAGCCCGGCCCTGGGAGCGGGGCAGCCGGAGCCGCCCGGGCTCTTTGTTCGCCCGAAGGCGGCGGGGCGAGGTGCTGCCCGGGCTAAGCGGGGGCGGCCCCACTGTGCGAGCAGCCAGGCTCTGGCAAAGCGCCCCGCTGGCGGGGACCCCAGCCTCCATCGCTGCTCCCCGGCCCCGGCCCCGGCCCCTGCCCCGGTCCGGCGCGGCCACTGACCTGCCTCCGCCGCGCCGCGCCGCCTCCCGCTCGCCCCTCAGCGCCAGACTACAGTAGATGGCAAATGCGCGCGCGCGCTGGCGGCGTGGGTTGGACTCGGCGGCTCAGTCCGCCGCGGTCCCGCCCTGCAGGGGGAGGGGGCGGGCGCAGGCCGGTTCAAACGCGGCCAGGCGGGCTCTGAGCGCGGGCGGGCCTGTTTGTCTCCCCCCCCCCTCTCCAGGTGAGTGTGCGCCGAGTAGGGAGGGGCAGCTCCGGACACGCAGGCCGGCGTTACCGCCGACCCCTCGGCCTGCCCCTGGCGGGGTGGGCCCCGTTCGGTAGCGCTCTGACCGGCACGCCCCTCCCGAGGTGTCCCCCGGGCGCCCCCCCCACGGCGGCAGGGCTGTGTCCGCGCTGTGAACGAGGAGAGGGAGGGGCAGCGTTTGCGCCGGGGGCTAGCGTGCCCGGCGGCGGCGATAGGGAGAGGAAGGAGAAAGGCCGCCAAAACCCGAGCCCGGGGGCAGGAGGTGCGGCTAAGAAAGGGGGAGAGACGTGCGGCCAGACTGGGCCGGGAAGGCGCTAAAAGTGACCCCAAGCTGAGTGAGCGGGGCTGTGGTGGTGGCCAAAACAGGTTCAGCAATGGTTGGTTGGTTGGTTTTTAAGCTGAATTGCTCTCTCGAGCTGTAGGGGAGACTTGAGTCAGTGAACTATTTCACACCCACCGTCCGAAAACGCTTCACACGCCTCATACCTGTTCTTGGTGCTAAAAGAATTCCCCATAGTGTATGCAGGGGTAACGTCTGCTTCATACTTCAGAGCGGCTCACACATTTCTTTTAGCTGGTGCGCTGAGTGCCTCAGTAATACTTTGTTTCCTGTAATCCACTGTAAATGTAGTTTCACTCCGTTTATTTTTGCACTAGTGAAATTCGGATTTAAGTCAGCTGTATGTAGCAAACAGAAGCTACCTACAGCTGACTTACGCTCGAAAACTAAGCCTACTCCATACAAACCACCCCTGATTTGCAAAATGTCACTACCCCTTCTTCCTTCCCCCAGGGTTCCTTGTGAGACGTGGCCTTCGCTTGCCCCTCACAAAGTTCTGGAAACCACTGTTCTCTATGTCACCAGCCTGCTGATAGTCCCCATGGCAAGAAGAGAACCTTGTGCATCTTTATTGACATACGCGTCCAGTACTGAGTTCTGTAGGCTAATTGATAAGAACGGCCATACTGGGTCAGACCAAAGGTCCATCTAGCCCAGTATCCTGTCTTCTGCCACTAGCCAGTGCCAAGTGTCCCAGAGGGAATGAACAGAACAGGTAATCTTCAAGTGATCCATTCCCTGTACACGTGTACCTCTCCTCATATCACAGTGACAGATCCACCAACCTGCTCCTAATTCCTCAACTATTTAATACAGTGACACTGAACACCATTAATGGCAGTTGGCGAGCATGTGGATAAATGTGAATTAAATACATTTGATTTGGGATTCAAATCTGGAACACAACACAAACAATGGCACAGTCTTGTAGACTTGCCTCATGTCTTCTTACAATGGCAACACTGCTACTGCACCATTCCCAGTAGCTATTGTGAGCATTGAGGGACAGAGTTTAGTCAAACTGAATTCAAAACTGGCATCAGGTGTAGAACAGGGATTCTCAATCTTCATTGCACCGTGAGCCCCTTCTGACAACAAAAATTACTGCATGACCCCAGGAGGGGGGACCGAAGCCTGAGCATGTCCAAGCCCCACCGCTAAAACTATCAGTTTATGTAGGGGTAACGTCTACATATTAATTCTATATGAAGCCTAAAACCTGAGCCCTGGGCCTTTGGACCTGGGTGGTGGGGTTTGGGTTTAGGCTTTGGCCCCGGCAAGTCTAACCCAGCCCTGGTGACCTCATTAAAATGGGGTTGCAACCCACAGTTTGAGAATCACTGGTCTAGAGCAGGGGTGGGCAAACTTTTGGGCCTGAGGGTCACATCTGGGAATAGAAATTATATGGCGGTCCATGAATGCTCCCAAAATTGGGTTTGGGGTGTGGGAGTGGGTGAGGGCTCTGGTTGGAAGTGTGGGCTTCAGGGTGGGGCCAGAAATGAGGAGTTCCAGGGGCTCCTGGCTGGGGTGGGAGAATTGGGTGAGGGTTCTGGGATGGGGTTGGGGATGAGGAGTTTGGGGTGTAGGAGGGTGCTCTGGGCTGGGACTGAAGGGTTTGGAAGGTGGGAGTGGAATCAGGGCAGGGGGTTGGGGTGTGGGAAGGGGTGCAGGCTCTGGGGTGGGGCTGGGGATAAGGAGTTTAGAGGGCAGGAGAGGTATCGAGGTTGGGGCGTGGGGAGGGGCTTGGGGTGCAGGGTCTGGGCAGCGCTTACCCTAAGTGGTTCCCAGAAACAGCAGCCATGTCCCCACTTTGGCTCCTACGCAGAGCCACAGCCAGGTGGCTCTGCGTGCTGCCCTGTCCCCAGGTGCCTTCTCAGGTAGCTCCCATTGGCCACAGTTCCCAGCCAATGGGAGTCTCAGGGGTGGCATATGGGGCGGGGGCTGCATGCCTGGCAGCATGCCTGGCTGCCCCTACACATAGGAGCCAGAGTGGGGCCATGCTGCTACTTCCAGGAGCGGTGTGGAGTGGCCGCAACCCTGCTCCTTGGTTGGAATGCTGGAGTGAGTCAAGCCCCAGACTCTGCTCCCCAGCGGGAGCTCGAGGGCCAGCTTAAAACGGCTGGCGGGCCAGATCGTGGGCCATAGTTTCCTCATCCCGGTCTAGAGGATGAGGAAAGGTGAGTAGCAAATGCTGACAGGAGATCACCCTCTGTCAGAGTTTGCTACTCTGGACAAGTGAATGGAGAAAGAGAAGGAGAACAGCAAATTAGAGCAGGGAGACAGCTACTCTGACAAGGAAATAGAGAAAGGGTGATGGTTAGCAAATTGTGAGAGGGCATGTTGTATGTCAGTATGTGCTACCAGTAGCAAATTGTGTTGGGTACAAATTTTACAACACTACCCCAGCACAGTACAGTTAGTCCTCCCTCTGTTGCCTCATGCAGTGAACCAGTGACGCCCTCCACAATCCACTGCACGTATCAGTCCTGCTGGGAGCTATGAAATAATTTCCGTGGTGGCAATGTGTTTGTCCCTCTTTACTATACAACTGCATTTGTAAAATGTGGGGATAAATCTAAGTGAAATAGGGTTGATGGTAAGATACAGATAGTGAGCTCTAACATGGCAGCTACACATGGTCCAGTACTAACACTTTAAGCACACAATTCTCCAGTGTAGATGAGGCTCAGCTGTACATTGCTAAGAACTGTTTTCAGCAACAGGTTAATTTCCTATCATATATTTTTTTTTCCCAGCAGCCTCTTTGGCTATATCTGTGCTAGTAAATCTCATAGCTGAAATTCTCTGATGGTGGATGCCATAATGTAGACAGGGCTCACGAGTTTGGGATAAATAACCATGGTAATGTCTGAGCCTTGTCTCTGTGACAGCTTGAAGCCAGCTCTTGGGATTTTATAGCTAGTCTTATGATATTTGGTGTTTTCCTTAAAGTCCCAGCTCCTGGAGTCATGGGATTATGTGAGAATTTCAGCTTTCATTAAAATAAAAGGCAAGTTTCTGGTTCTCAGGGTTGCAGACACAACCTGAAAGTATGACCCAAATGTATCCTAAAGGCTTAAAAACTAGAGGGCAAATAAAAAAAATCCATTATATATATATATATATATATATATATATATATAAAATCGTAGTTTTTAAGACAGTTTCATGATTTTATGTATGGAGCTGGCAATACTGCTGTTGCTATCACCAGCATTGCACTCCTGGTAAATTACAGGTCCTTAGTTTGTTAGTGTAAATAAGATTGCATAAGCTAAACATAATTCCTGAGCATTTTACAACATGATTTGGCAACAGTCATGTTTTATAAATATTTAAACTAAACATATATGCAGTGGTGTTGTAGCTGTGTTGGTCCCAGGATGTTAGAGAAACAAGGTGGGTGAGGTAATATCTTTATTGGACCAGCTACTGTTGGTGAGAGGATAGGCTTTCAAGCTTACACAGAGTTCTTTTTCAGGTCTCGGCAATTAACTCGTAGGCCATGTCTATACATACAGAGCTGCAGCAGCACAGCTTATTAGTGCAGCTGCGCCACTGCTGCACTTCTGGTGAAGATGTTCTATATTGGCATAAAAAAATCATCTCTGTTAATGACAGAAGTTATGTAGTGGAAGAAGCTCTTATGCCAACAGCGCTGTGCATGTAAATGCCTATGTTGGTGTAACTTATGTCACTCAGGGAGGTGGTTTATTCACACCCCGAGCAACATAAATTATGCTGACATAGGCTGTAGTGTGTAGCATAGGGATGGTACACACTAGCGCTTACTTTGATATAACTTAAGTCGTTCAAGGGCACGGGAAAGACATCCCTCTGAGTGATGTAAGTTGCACTGATCTAAGCACCAGTGTGGACAGTGCTACGTCAGTAGAAGTGTCTCCCCCACCAATTTAGCTACTGCCACTCAGGGAGGTGGAGTAATTATTCTCATGGGGGAGAAATCTCCCATCAGAATAGAGCGTCTGCATTAGCAGTGCTACAGTGGCACAGCTCCATCTGTACAGCTGTGCCACTGTAGCAGTTCTAGTGTAGACTAGGTCTCAGTGTCATTGCTAAATACAAGGTGAACAAATTGTTTGGGATAAATAAAAAGAAAAGGAGTACTTGTGGCACCTTAGAGACTAACAAATTTATTTGAGCATAAGCTTTCGTGAGCTACAGCTCACTACATCCGATGAAGTGAGCTGTAGCTCATGAAAACTTATGCTCAAATAAATTTGTTAGTCTCTACGGTGCCACAAGTACTCCTTTTCTTTTTACGAATACAGACTAACACAGTTGCTACTCTGAAACTTGGGATAAATAGTTAACGCATTTCAAGGGGCCATTCAAGACACAAAAAATCATGGACCGAATAGAGACACTGGATTTATGGCTTATTACAACAATCTGTAACTCACTCCACACACACCCTCTCTCTCTCTTTCCCTCACCCTTCCTTTTCTCCCTGTGACTGGATGGGTGATAATGGGCCACTTTATAATGAATGGTCCCTTGAAACATGTTAAATGCTTATGTGAAGAGCTTTCTCACCACCAGAAGTTGGTCCAATAAAAGATTACCTCATCCACCTTGTCTCTCTAAACTAAAAGTGATAATTTATGTAGTTCAGACAGGACCTAATTAATTAAGATAAAATTTAGCCATAAATGTAGACTAGGTCAAACTGTGTTCAGCACTGAGAAAAAATTTTTTTTATAATGTGTGTTGCTTGAGAAGTGATGTTTTAAGAGGCCGGAGTACTTCTTTATTTTCGGTTTATTTAGTTATTGTTATATTTTGTGGGATTGCTACTTTCCTCTCTGTTTGTATTGATTATGATCTTAAATAATTGTTAGGGGTATCTGGAGTGTGAGACGAGCACCTGGGCTGGTTTCTATAAATTTAAGTAAATATGTATATGTCCAAATATAGTAGTGGGGGGTTTTCACTTCATGATGTGTTTTATCTCATACTGTTTAGATGTACTGAGCCTGAAAACTGGCAGGTTGTTTCCGGCTAAAAACTTATACTTTGTAGCGTGACTCAGCAACAAGTGTGAGAGATTAAATTTAGTCCCTTCTGTCTACTGGAAACCACATTATCTACACATTATCTTTATCAAGTGCCTACTTCAAAGTAACAAGCAGTTTAGAGTTTATGGTGAATTCCAAACTCAGTTAATTAGGCATGGTCTACACTAGGAAATTAGGTCAGTATCACTATGTTGCTCTGGGATGTGAAAAATCCACACCCCATGGGCGACGCAGTTAAACTTACCTAACCCTGAGTATAGGCAGTGCTAGGTTGATGAGAGAATTCTCCCATCAATTTAGCTACTGCCTCTCGGGGAGGTGGAGTACATATGTCTAGTAGGTAGTGTCCACCTGAAGCCTTACGGTGGTGCACCTGCCTTGTTGCAGCATCTTATATGTAGACAAGCCCTTAGCTGTGGTTTTCCCCAACTTTCCATTAATTGATCAAGTTAAGTGACTGATTTAAAAAAAAAAGAAAGTTCTGAGCTTTCATAATAGATCAAATTATCAAACTACTTTGTACTTTGTGGCTTTAAGATATGAGTTCTCTACTACTGCATCTGAATTCCTAGAATCTTTCCTTCCTTCCGGAAACTGTTCTGTCCAAATATGAGCACAAGGTAAACATTTGCCACTCTTCATTTAGCTAGAAGGGCAGGCAATTGGTTTTCTCTAGCAATCATCTACTAATCTCCACAATTGGGTTGTGAACTGGAAGCAGATCTAGAGATGTCAATGGAACAAATCAGGAATAATTATATTTTTCATAATGCCAAAGGTGTGCATAGCAGATAAATGAGAAGACTGAGTTCCTATCCATAGGTGTTTACAATCTGAGTTCCTGCTAATATCAGTATTGCCAACCCTAAAAAGTGTTCAAAAATCTTGAGGCAGGCCCCCAAAAATCATGAGGATTGGCTTTAAAATCATGAGATTAAATAAAGGGAGTTTTATTTGCCTTCTGGTTTTTGAGCTATTAGGGTTGATGTTTTCCATTCTTTCTCTGCAACTATAAGGTCTAAACATCTATTTTAAAAAAATGAAAGCTGAGATTCTCGTGACTCCAGGAGCTGAGGTTTTAAGAAAAACTTGAAGTATCTCAAGAGTTGGCAAAACGATCCATGTGGGTAAATCTTTGCCCACGTGAGTAAAACTTACTCTTGAATGTAAACATCTTGATTTCAGTAGGACTACCTTCATGTGTGAGGATTTTCAGAATCAGGCCCTCAATTATGAAGAGCTTACCCTTGTTTCTACAGAATATCCTGGCTTTGTTGCAAGCTAGGGATGTCATTCTGATATGCCTCAGCCAGAGAAGTTTAATAACTTGTATAATTCATGGGTTTTTCTGGTATAATTTAAAATGCATCACAGCACAGAGTTTTTCTTCTTCATCAGGTTTATTAATGTTAGTTAGGGAAAAAGCCAAAAACCCAATTATCATTGTCATAGCCAGTGCAACTGTAAGTAGTAGATAATTTGCATGTATTTGGGTTTTTTGAACTAGGTGGAACTCCCCTGTCTAGAAATGGCCCAGTTGTCGGTGGATGTTGAATAGGACCTTAGGTTTCCTTTTGGAAACCAGGATTTTCCGTAGAATATGTTGCTCCTGTAGGAGTTGTAGGCTCTGTTGCTCAGAGGGATTGCCTGGGGTAAGTGAGAATATTTCCAGTAATTTACAATGTGTTTTTTAAAAAGTACTTCCTTTCTTTCCTTTCCATCAGGTTATGAAATTTAGCACTGGAGGAGGAAGCAAATATAGAGCATTCTATTAAGGGGAGAAAAAAACATTTGAATCCGTTTCAAACATGGGTTGCTTGGTCACTGTGGACCATGCATGACCATTTTTCAACCTATGTTTTCTACCATCAAACTATTATTCCTGGTCCACACAGGCCAGGGAAGTTGTTTTTTAAACATATTAGCCTGAACTGCTTTTAAAAAACTGTTTAAAAAGAGTTCAGATGTACTTTTATTTGGGAATGATGAAAAACTCGCAAGTAACTATTGAACCAGTTACAAAGATCTAATTCCATATGCGATAATGATACAAACAGAGTTTACTGTCTTCTCTTGTTCTGTGGCAGTAATCTCCATTTCTAAGTGCTTTAGTCCATTTTGTTCCATTAATTCTAAAATAAAGAAAATTTAAGACTATACTATGCAAAAATATCAAGACTCCACTGTGCTTAGATTCATTTTCTGACTCCTTGTCAGAGGAAAGTGACATGAATTCTCAGGAGATACTTCTTCCAACTGAATATCTTCATGTTATGAGTAAGAGCATACTTAAAAGATGAATTGAAACAATAAGAAATTAAAATCATGTCTGAGAAATATTTCTAATCCTGATCCAAGACGGAAATAAAGTCCGTCCCCCCGTCTCCTCTGTCTGTCCCCCCATTTCTGCATTGGAAGATCTGATAAAAATGGAGTGGGAGTTTCCCAGTAAAAGCAAAAAGTTTAACAGGAAGCATGTAAATCTGCAGATTCTAAAAAATAAATTATCATGCACCAAGAGGAGACTGCAGCTATTTATTTGGCTGGCAAAAGATTTAGGATTCTCGCAGTCTGAGATCTTCTTGAAAGAGCAACTGGTCAGGAAAAAAGAGAGAGATTTCAGATGAAATTGAGAAGCAACTGTTTCTATGCATATTCAGAAATCTACGGTGTGCGTGTGTTTTTGAAAAGTCATTTTCTGAGCTAACCAGGAAGTTAAATTGAGCGTGGGATTGTGGGAATTCCACAGTCTTCTTCCCTTCTTAAAACACTTTCTTGTGGGAGAATGCCAACAAGGAGAATCCTAATTGTACTTCTGCATGCAGTGCATCCACAGCAGTACCAGCAACATCAAAATGAAACTGATTAGGATTAGTTGTACTTGTGGCACTTTAGAGACTAGAACATGAAAAAATGGGTGTTGCCATACACACTATAAGGAGAGTAATCAATTAAGGTGAGCTATTATCAGCAGGAGAAAAAAAGCTTTTGTAGTGATAATCAGGATGGCCCATTTCCAACAGCTGACAAGGTGTGAGTAACAGTATGGGAGGAAAATAAACATGGGGAAATAGTTTTACTTGTTAGCTGCATTTCTTGCTACTGTTGCTGAACAAGGGTTAAGTGGAGGAAGTACTTTCTTGAGGAGGCTAGTGGGAGCAGGAGGAAACTGATAACTTGTTGAAAGAAGTGGGCTGCCCTGGTGGTCTATGGGCAGTACCTATTAATTTGGGATCTTGATAATTACCTCACTCAGCAGGCGAACATGGTCTGGGAGCATTATGGAAGCAACATGCTTGGCCACTGGATGGATGAGGTATACTAATCATAGAATATCAGGGTTGGAAGGGACCTCAGGAGATCATCTAGTCCAACCCGCTGCTCAAAGCAGGACCAATCCCCAATTTTTGCCCCAGATCCCTAAATGGCCCCCTCAAGGATTGAACTCACAACCCTGGGTTTAGCAAGCCATTGTTCAAACCACTGAGCTATCCCTCCCCCCACTATATATATATTATACTGTGTGACTCTCTCTAGTGATGCCTGCTGGATGAGTAGAATTAACATGATTGATTATAGTACTATGAGTATATGCAGTGTAGTTGTATGTCGGTCCCAGGATATTAGAGAGATGAGGTGGGTGAGATAATATCTTTTATTAGACCAACTTCTGTTGGTGAGAGAGACAAGCTTTTGAGTCAAACAGAGGTCTTCTTCAGGTCTAGGAAAGAAACTCCAAGCATCACAGCAAAATACAAGGGGGTGGAACAGTTTGTTTAGCATAAGTAATTAGTACATATTGTAAGGGATATTCAAGGTAGAGTAGCCTGTTAACACCACTGCAGTCATAAGACAAAGAGGGGGTTAGTGGGTTACAGATTGTTGTAATAAGCCATAAATCCAGTGTCTCTGTTCAGTCCACGATTTTTGGTGTCTAGCAGAATTAATGAATGTAATGAATTTAAGTTTCCAGGCTCATCTTTTGAAAGTGTTACATAAGAATGGCCATACTAGGTCAGACCAAAGGTCCATCTAGCCCATTATCCTGTCTTCCAACAGTGGCCAATGCCAGATGCTTCAGAGGGAACGAACAGAACAGGTAATCATCAAGTGCTCCATCCCCTGTCGCCCATTCTCAGCTTCTGGCAAACAGAGGCTAGGGACGCCATTCCTGCCCATCCTGGCTAATAGCCATTGATGGACCTATCCTCCATGAATTTATCTAGTTCTTTTTTGAACCCTGTTATAGTCTTGATCTTTACAACATCCTCTGGCAAAGAGTTCCACAGGTTGACTGTGCATTGTTTGAAGAAATACTTCCTTTTGTTTGTTTTAAACCTGCTGACTATTTCATTTAGTGACCCCTAGTTCTTGTGTTATGAGAAGGAGTAAAACCTGTTGTGCAGGTTTTCTTTGAGGTTGATAGGAAAGGGAAACCTGCACAACAGTCTGTAACCCACTAACCCTCTCTTTTTAACAGAGGTGTTAACAAGCCACCTTATCCTGAATGTTCCTTTATAATATGTGCTAACTATTCATGCTAAACAATCTGTTGCACCTTGTATTTTGCTGTGATGCATAAAGTTCCATTCCCAGACCTGAAGAAGAGCTCTGTTTAGCTCAAAAGCTTGTCTCTCTCACCAACAGAAGTTGATCCAATAAAAGATATTGCCTCACCCACCTTGTCTCTCTACTATGAGTAGTCAGTTTCATTCTACAGCTGTTGCCATTGAGAAATTGCTGTGAGTCAGACTCAGGTGGGAGGGGTCAGTGAGGGATAGTCCAAAAAGGGGTGGGGAACAGAATAGTGGTACTGGTTAATTGGTTTTGTAGGTTAAATAGAACAACCTCTGTAATAACATCTTCCCCAATTCCCTCCCTCCCTGCTTCCCAAGAATCTTAACTCTGATCCATCTGTAAGAATTTTGACGGGGAAGGAATTTCCCTGAACAAAAATTATTAAATTGGAACTTGTCTGTAGTGATGCTAATGTTAAATTTAATGCAGTTTTTTGACTGTGCATTGATTTTCAGAGTTCCTACCATGTGCGTACTTTATGTGATTAGAAGTCCGAAGGTTGAGTGATAGTGAGCACTGCTGGGCAAAATGTCTTTTCTGAGTACTGATAAGTTAACTATTTCAAAGTCCTGAAAATTCTGACAGTGAAAACAGAGATAATTGAATAAGTAAATTAAGGTAACATGTATTGAGATTATTAAGCAGTTGAAAGCATTGCGGTTATGGGTCATAGGCTGAGGATGCCCCTTGGTTTTGAATTGTCTTGCTTTATCTAGTTGAGTGGCAATGGGGCCTTGTGGGCATAGGGCTGGGAGCTAGAAGCCACTGAGATCTAATCCTCACTCAGGTACTGACTTGCTGTGTGGGCCCAGATAAGTCATTTAACTTCTCTTGGTTGATTTCCTCATCTATAAAATAGGTATGATATTTATCTACCTCCACCGGATGGTGTGAGAATGAATTAATATAAATTTGTACGTTATTTTGAAAATATAAGCATTATTATATACTATTCTATAAACAAAATATCATTTGTTACCCTGAGATTTTCCCCTATTCTAAATTGTTTCTGTTGTTGGATAATAAAATAGGCCTATCCATTTATAACTTGATTCTTGATACAATTGATGTGCTCATATATTCTCAAACCAGCACAGGGAACTTAGTATTAACGGGACTTTCACAGTATGCTCAAATACGCAGATCACCCACAGGTAAATGAGAAATTGAAGCACGTGCAAAATGCTTTTGATTTAGTTATTTTAATGTAGTACTACGGGTTCATTTCCTGACTGCTTTAGGACAAATGAAGAGAAAATGGGAAGAAAGATTGAAGAATGTTGATGAACTAGCATCTCGATATAAAAGAAAGCCACTTTGCCCTGTTTACAGGCCACAGCTGTCCAAACCATGGCAACCATGCTCTGTTTGGAATCTGTTTCATCGACAAGCTCAAGCTTTTAACTATGCAAAAACCTGTAAGGAGGTAAGATATTAAATTGTTAGAAGGGTGTCTTCACTATTTAGAAACTTGATTTGTAAAGTTCTGTTAACCTACAAAGTTCACTTCGGGCTTCTTTTGTTGTGCAGTCCTGATATATCAGGCAATTTTTTTCCCTTACAAGTCAACATGATACATAAGTTGTAATACGCAGTAGTTCCAACATTAGACTGTGTTATTAGATATAATTAGTGCTAGTTCTAACATAATACTCTAGATGTGTTGTTAATGTAATAGTAAAAGTGCTTGTGGGGAAGAAAGACCAAAGTGGTGGGATGTGACAAGGGAGGTCTGGCAAATGATGTAGGGAGGGAAAGAGCCAAAATGGCAAGAAGTAGCAGAAGAATGGGAAAGGGGTAAAAATCAAGTAGGAAGGAAGGAGAGAGAAGAGGACAGAGAATGACGAAGGAATAGGAAAAACAGAGAAGTTAAGATACAAAAGAGGTAGAGATGAATGAAAAGAAAGGCAAAAATATATCCCACAAGAGACAGGCAACCGCTCAGGCACCAAGAAGTGAAAGAGAAGAACCAGATCACCTGAAATGAACCCTCAGCCTAAGGTATAAGTGTTTTTGAAAGGACGAGCTAGTTATTTATTTGTAATTACCTACATTTCATATTCTGCAACTTAATTGCCTGTTTTTAAAAAGAACTGTGGAATGTGCAGTTTCCTTCTGCCATTTCAGCTATCCCAAGAACTCTGCAGGTCTGACCTATTTCTGTCTGTTACACTAACGTTTAATGCCTGTCAACAATACCCAGTAAAAGAACCCAGTGGTGTTGAAAGAATTTGCAACACTATGTGCCCAATTCTTGTTGCTCCATAGAGCAAAACAGTCATCTCCTCACCTTAGACAAAGAAATGATGCTATGTTGTGGTAGGAGGCATGAGGGCACATGTAGGCTCTTGAGGAGCCCTAACAGGTCTGGGGAAGAGGGGATAAGGAATGTTGTGATTCAAACAGGTATCCTTGCCACATGGCGGTTGTAAGTAAGAAATTGTAGCTCATTAACTAGTTTAAAATCAGCAAGGGAAAGAAAGGCAGAAAGAAGCCAAAGTTCACTATATTTAAAAATAGGGATTTTATATTGAAGTACCATATTAGGTGAATTACTTTGACTTAGAAAGTCAAGGTAACAAAATTCAGGTAATATTTATATCTGTCCTTCTAAAGACCAAGGGAGAGAGTGTCAAAAATACAAATGGCAATTACATGAAAATCTCCACCCACCCAGTTTTATTGCATGAGAAGTCCTGGCTTGATCTGAAGTCTAGGGGCATGTCTCCACTAGCAACGTTACAGCGCTGCCGTGGCAGCGCTTTAACGTGGCTTGTGTAGTCATGGCATAGCGCTGGGAGGGAGCTGTCCCAGTGCTATTAAAAAAAAACACCTCCATGAGGGGAGTAGCTACCAACCCTGGGGGCATGGCTCCCAGCGCTGGTGCACTGTCTACGCTGGCACTGGCACAGTGCTGAAACTTGCAGCGCTTGTTGGGGAGGGGGTGTTTTTTCACACCCCTGAGTGAGAAAGTTGTAGCTCTGTAAAGTGCCAGTGTAGACAAGCCCTAAGACCTTGTCTAGATGAGAAAATTGTAACCAAATCAGTTTAGAAACTGATTAAACTGTTTAGCTAAAGCAATTTAATTAGCTTCACACTGATTTAGTTAAACTGTTCCAATTTTCTCATCTAGACAAGGTCTAATGTAGGCCCCGGGCTCCACCACACCCATGATTTCAGCCAGTCAGTCCTCTTCACCTTTACATGCTGCATTTTTTTCTAATACTTTTTCCTTTTAAAAATTGTCAATTATGAAAAACAATTTTCCACTTCAGTTTTCCCTACAGAGGAGTAAGTAAGGGCCACACTAATCCTGAGTGTCCATGAAAACACAGACAACAAATTGGAACAAAAAATACTAAACCAACAAATAGAATTTGGGAGTTTCCCATTCATTTAACTGGGAAGCTACAATGATGACCCAGTCACATGGTAGTCTGCGGTGATATAAATAGCAGCCCTCAAATGATTCAAAATGACATCTTCCCGGAAGTGCTGTTGGCTTCTTCTGGGTCCAGAGGAAACCCAGAATGGTGTGTTTAAAAACAAATACATAAAAATTACTGCTCTGAAGTCAGATTGCTTGGTCTCTTGGGTGCTTGGAAGGAAAGAACCAGCTCTGTGTTATGCATACCACAACTGGGTTTTTCTTGTCTCTTTTTCCCCTGGCAGCTTTATATATGGTTTCAGTGAAGGTCACTCTCCAGTCTTAAGTGGTGCACTGCTCCATCACAGTTCTTCTAAGTGTCTTAAAAATAAATTACTGTTTTATATGAGAGATCATAAATTTATCTATTTCAGTTAGGGCTTGTCTACACTGGCAAGTTTCTGCGCAGTAAAGCAGCTTTTTGTGCTCAAACTGCAGACATGTACACGCTGCCAAGCCACTTTGTGCTGAAACTCCGCAGTTACAGCGCTGCAAAAATCCCACCTTGATGAGAGTCGTAAGGTTATTTGTGCAGAGGCTCCAGCGCTCTATTTCCATTGTAGAGAGTTGATTACTTTCTTTGCTGTAATTGGCCTCCAGAACTGTCCCATAATGCCTCAAGTGACCACTCTGCTCATTGTTTTGAACTCTGCTGCCCTGGAGACATGCGCCCCTCCCCTTTCAAAGCACGGTTTCTGACAGCCCTTGCATGCGGTGCTGATCTGCTCCAGAACACAAAGCAAATCATTAATGTGGAATGTTCCTGCTGTTAAACACAGAGGGGGGTGTGTGTGTATGTGTGTGTGTGTGTGTGTGTGAGAGAGAGAGAGAGAGAGAGAGATTGCTGTGCAGAGAGCCTAGGATGGGAGTCGAGGGCTGATGTCAGGGTTTCCCCCTTCCCCTGCCTCAGGACTGGTTGCTTCCTGCCGCTGTCTGAACTTGTAAGACAGCATGCTGACAAATTCTCTGTCCCACAAAACACACTGTCTCTCTCCCCCTCTCCATTCACACACTCTCCTTCCCCTTCAGTTGAAAAGCAGCTTGCAGTGTCGTAGGATGCCAATGGAACAATGGGATTGGGAAACCTGCATCATGTAACGCTGTGCCTGCCCCACGGGGTATCATCCCAAAGCATCCTGCAGCCAGTTGCACAGTGGAATAGCTACCACAATGCACTGACGTCTTTTCCGTTGCAAGAGCTGCTAATGTAGATGCGCTCCAGCGTCACAAGGAGCACAGTGTGGATACGCAACAGCAGTTTAATTCCAGTGTTTTAATAAAAGTGGTATAACTTGAGGTGCAGAAACTTGCCAGTATAGACATACCCTTAGTCACTGGTCTGTTTTATTCAAATGTTTCATAAATGTACTCCTTTAATGAAACTCACCTTTTTCTGGTATTGAAACATATTACTGTACCTAAACAATTGTATTAACATCAGTTTGAGTCAGTAAACTTGTCAAACATATAAACTGTCATTAAAGGGACAGCATCAGCTTGATAATAAAACTCAATTAAAAAAAAAAGTAGGAGTGGTGTGATGGGGTGTTTACCCCACACAGGTTAACCAGCTTGGGTGCACCTGGAGGGCGAGTTAAGACTAATTAGAAATAAAGCCCAACCGGGCGGGGAGGAGGGGGTGGAAGAGGAGAGTTTGTCTCCATAAAGAGCTGGGTGAAGTCAGCTGGGGAGGAGAGAAAGTGGGAAGTGTCATCTCTCTGGGAAGAAACCTGAAAAGAAGGTCGAGACAGGAGAAAGGCTTCTCTAGGAGGCGGGAAGCCTCCTGAACAGGGGCCCTGATGGGCTGAAGCCCACCAGAAACCCTGAATAAGGGAAGGAATGTGCAGCCCCTAGATTGGGGGATTGATTGAACCAGGGAGGAGGACAAGGAGCATCAGGAACAACAGATTTCAGAGTAGCAGCCACCTGCCTGCTGAGCCCAGCTGGGCTGAAGATTTTCTTTGAATACATTTACTTGTTGGACTTTTGATAAAGGACTCTGATCGCTGTAAAGTGGTCTGGTCAGAAGGCCAGGTCACTTCTGCTGCCAGAGTAAGCCAAAGGAGTGTTTTAGGGAAACAGAGGTACAGCTGCCACAATGCTATGTCTGGCCACAAGGGGGCATGTTAGGCTTGGCAAGGTTGACACATGTGGGGGCTTGTTTAGGATCTGCAGAGTACCCCTCTGAAAAAGGAGGAATAAAAGAGAAGCTACAAAATAGAGGAAGTAGTCAGCCTATTAGCAGCGCAGCAGGATCATACTCAGGTTGTCCTCCTGCAAGGACATCCGGCAGCTGCAGTAAAAGCGTTTCCTGCAGTGCCTGGAAAAATGGACCTCAGGCAGTTGATCGGCTTCTGGGTAAGAAGACCCCAGCAGTCCAGTCCTAGGATTGGCAAAGCTGGGATCAGAAGCTTTTTTGTGTACTTTTGAATAGGTGGCTAGGACATCAGGATAGGCAGAATCATCCTGTGTGGCCCAGATGGCCCTGTTTCAGTTCAGGGAAGCTCATGTAGCACACAGGGTCCCCGCCAAAGAGCAGTCAAAATCATATCCTGTGGAGAAGCTGGATGATACCTGAAGCCTATCGTCACTGCATTAGAATGGAACCATTTCCTCAGGAAGCATGGCCTAGGGTGGTGGCTCAGCAGCTCCAAGACCTGACATGGCACTGACTGTCCAGAAGCTAGTTCTGTAGAGAGAATTATGGATCACATTGTCTTAGAAAAATTGCTGCAAATTCTATAAGCAGGGGCCCAAAGTTAGGTCTGGCAGTTTTGGCCAGTTTACACTGGTACTGAAGTGGAAAGAACAGAGGTGGATGATACCGAGCAAGCTGAGTAGTGGGCCAAAGCAAAGATCATCATCCTGAGGAAGGCTGGAAGAAGTAAAACCCCAGACACCAGAGAGTTTTGGGGAAACATGGGGAGGAAGAGTCCTGGGTGGTTCTAAGTTTCAGGGCCAAAATGAGTTATTAATTCCACAGTCACTTCCCTAGCCCAGTGGAAGCACTCCAGGAGGTAGCTGGGGGAACCTGGTCATATGTTTTAGATGTGGCTGACCAGGGCATATGAAAAAAAGTGTCCCATGTTGGAGTGGGGCATTATAACCTGGTTTGGGAGGCTCTTCAAGGCAGGGTTGAACCCTACCATATGTGGTGTCTGACAAGCTGCAGAAACAAGTGATGAAAGGTCTGGTTGTCTCAGGCTGTAGGCAGACTCTTATTGCAGAAGTGGACTTGTATCTGGTAAGATGGACTGGCAGATGCATCTTGTATACACAGAGAGATCCGAATATACCCAATGGTGGTGGTGGAATTGGAGGTACACGGTCAGGGTGGCCAAGTGAGAGTCAGAGTGATGAGGAAACTTCTGTGGTCCTGGGCAGACGCTGACCAGGTTTCCTGGCCTTGATGTGGCAAAACCCACGCCAGTTAAGGAGAGACTTACCCAGACTAATGATCAGGGGTGCTCAGCTCTTCTGAGCACACTGATGATGATTGGAGAGACTTGTTAGATTGCCTGGAGACTGCTGAGAGAACTAGAGAGGAAATTCTGAGAAATCCTCATAGTCTAGAGAAACAATTACAGGAAGATAAACAGGACTCGGCAGAAGTAAATGCCTCCCAGCATAGAATTATAATGAAAGCGGCAAAGTTAGAGCAGGACTTGGTCTGGACCAAGGCAGAATTGGAGCACAAAAGCAACAGAGCCAAGAGTTCAGGCCGGAGCTAGCTACATGTCTGGTGGCAAGGAATTACACGAATAAAGGGCCTAAAGTTGTGCCGGAACAATGTACTCTGGGGACACAAACCAACCCCCTTGTAGAAGCAAAGGGGTTTTGAAGATAGTGGCGTGGCAGCAGATTGAGGAAGTTCAGATGCCAACCAACCCCCTTCAGCTGACTGGGTAGGGTGAAAAGTCAGCTGAAAAGGCCAGAGGCCCTGGCAACAGGTATATTGAAGGGAACAGAAATGGAGGAAGTGGTGACTGATACAAAAAGGCTAATAAGCGATGGTCACATAAACACCACCCTATACTGGAAACCTACTGACCGCTATTCCTACCTACATGCCTCCAGCTTTCACCCAGATCACACCACACGATCCATTGTCTACAGCCAAGCTGTACGATACAACCGCATTTGCTCCAATCCCTCAGACAGAGACAAACACCTACAAGATTTCTATCAAGCATTCTTACAACTACAATACCCACCTGCTGAAATGAAGAAACAGATTGACGGAGCCAGAAGAGTACCCAGACGTCACCTACTATAGGACAGGCCCAACATAGAAAATAACAGAACGCCACTAGGCATCACCTTCAGCCCCCAACTAAAACCTCTCCAACGCATCATCAAGGATCTACAACCTATCCTGAAGGACAACCCATCACGTTCACAGATCTTGGGAGAAAGGCCAGTCCTTACAGACAGCCCCCCAACCTGAATCAAATACTCACCAGCAACCACACACCACACAACAGAACCACTAACCCAGGAACCTATCCTTGCAACAAAGCCCGTTGTCAACTCTGTCCACATATCTATTCAGGGGACACCATCATAGGGCCTAATCACATCAGCCACACTATCAGAGGCTCATTCACCTGCGCATCTACCAATGTGATATATGCCATCATGTGCCAGCAATGCTCCTCTGCCATGTACATTGGTCAAACTGGACAGTCTCTACATAAAAGAATAAATGGACACAAATCAGACATCAAGAATTGTAACATTCAAAAACCAGTCGGAGAACACTTCAATCTCTCCGGTCACTCGATTACAGACCTGACTGTGGCTATTCTTCAACAAAAAAAAATTCAAAAACAGACTCCAACGAGAGACTGCTGAATTGGAATTAATTTGCAAACTGCATACAATTAACTTAGGCTTGAATAGAGACTGGGAGTGGATGGGTCATTACACAAAGTAAAACTATTTCCCCATGTTATTTCCCCCACCCCCACCCCCACTGTTCCTCAGATGTTCTTGTCAACTGCTGGAAATGGTCCACCTTGATTATCACCACAAAAGGTTTTCTTCCTTCCCCACCCCCCTTCTTGCTGGTAATAGCTCATCTTAAGTGATCACTCTCCTTAAAGTGTGCATGATAAAATCCATTGTTTCATGTTCTCTGTGTGTGTATAAATCTCCCCACTGTATTTTCCAGTGAATGCATCCAATGAAGTGAGCTGTAGCTCACGAAAGCTTATGCTCAAATAAATTTGTTAGTCTCTAAGGTGCCACAAGTACTCCTTTTCTTTTTGTGAATACAGACTAACACGGCTGCTACTCTGATTAAGGTTTCAGGAAAAGCTGATGGCAGCAAAGCAGACCATGGAGGAGGAAAAGGCAAATCTAGAGAAGGCGAAAAGGGAGTGGGAATTCCAGATAGAGCTCCTGGAAGATGTTAAGCAGAGACTACACGTGGGGGGGCATGCAAGGTCACGTCCCTCCCTTCCCTGCCCAGATTTGCTGCTTGGCTTATACTGAGCATGCTCAGTAACTGAAGCAGTTGAGGATGGCTGTTCTCACTCTGCCACCCCACCTCTCAGCAGGCACAGGTCATCGAGAAGAGCTCAGTTGACAGCCAGTTGGCAGTCCCTTCTGGCACCAGGCAGAATGTAGTCTTGAGGGTAGGCAATGTGATGGGGTGCACCGGGGCATGGTTCAGGACTAACTAAGGGTATGTCTACATTACCCATGTTACAGCATGGCCGCAGCAGCGCTGTGACATGGGCAGTGTGGACACGCTTTATCGCCAGGGGAGAACTCTCCCAGCAATTAAAAAAAACAACAACCCCACCCCGAATGAGCCGTGGTAGCTTTAAAGTGCTGTCTATACTGGCGCTTTTCAGTGCTAAAACTTTTGTCGCTCAGGGAGGTGTTTTTTCACACCCCTGAACAACAGACGTTTTAGCGCTGAAAGTGGCAGGGTAGGCACAGCCTAAAAATAAAGCCCAGTTGGAGGAGAACAGGGTTTATATCCATAAAGTGCCAGGAAAGACCAGGTGGGAAGTGCCCTCTTCCTGGGAAGCAGCTGAAAAGAAAGTGGATGGGGTAGGGGAGAACCAGACAGGGTTCTCCAAAGGCAAGCCGAAAGCCTGGCTGAGATGGGTTCCTGGTGAGCTGGAGCCTGCCAGAAACCATTAGTTAGGGAGAAGTGTTCCAGCCTATGGACTGATTGAGGATTGAGGGGGATTGAGCGAACAGGGGAGAAGGAGCAGCAGTCCTCAGCACAGGTGTACCTCTGCAGAGCCAAATCACTCTGATGGTTAGGAGGCCACAGGACAGTGTGTATGTGTAGGGGAGAGGAAACTGAGGCACAGCTTGTGCTATGCCACAATTGGCATGGCAAGTTTGCCACAAGTACTTTCTGGCATTACATCTCTTCCTCAATCCCCCAGTTTTTGTTGTCTTTACAATCATATTTTCTTATTTTAAGACATTTTTCCTTTCCGCTCTTACCACATATCAAACCCACCAGAACTGACTAGCGACCCTATCCTGTGGTTACTTCCATGCAGACTGATTCTCTGAGAAGCCCCATTGACTTAAATGCAGCTTGGTGCAGGGGTCTGCCCGTGTAGAGCTCACTGCAGGATCAGGGTCTGACTCACTATACGGGGGAACAATGCATATGACAGTGTGCAAAGTAAAATATTTTGAGACAGGTGTTACCAACTCTTCAAATGTCATAGGTTTCAGAGTAGCAGCCGTGTTAGTCTGTATTCGCAAAAAGAAAAGGAGTACTTGTGGCACCTTAGAGACTAACAAATTTATTAGAGCATAAGCTTTCGTGAGCTACAGCTCACTTCATCGGATGCATTTGGTGGAAAAAACAGAGGAGAGATTTATATACACACACACACACAGAACATGAAACAATGGGTTTATCATACACACTGTAAGGAGAGTGATCACTTAAGATAAGCCATCACCAACAGCAGGGGGGGGAAGGAGGAAAACCTTTCATGGTGACAAGCAGGTAGGCTAATTCCAGCAGTTAACAAGAATATCAGAGGAACAGTGGGGGGTGGGGTGGGAGGGAGAAATACCATGGGGAAATAGTTTTACTTTGTGTAATGACTCATCCATTCCCAGTCTCTATTCAAGCCTAAGTTAATTGTATCCAGTTTGCAAATTAATTCCAATTCAGCAGTCTCTCGTTGGAGTCTGTTTTGAAGCTTTTTTGTTGAAGTATAGCCACTCTTAGGTCTGTGATCGAGTGACCAGAGAGATTGAAGTGTTCTCCAACTGGTTTTTGAATGTTATAATTCTTGACGTCTGATTTGTGTCCATTCATTTTTTACGTAGAGACTGTCCAGTTTGGCCAATGTACATGGCAGAGGGCATTGCTGGCACATGATGGCATATCACATTGGTAGATGCGCAGGTGAACGACTGATAGTGTGGCTGATGTGATTAGGCCCTATGATGGTATCCCCTGAATAGATATGTGGACAGAGTTGGCAACGGGCTTTGTTGCAAGGATAGGTTCCTGGGTTAGTGGTTCTGTTGTGTGATGTGTGGTTGCTGGTGAGTATTTGCTTCAGATTGGGGGGCTGTCTGTAAGCAAGGACTGGTCTGTCTCCCAAGATCTGAGAGAGCGATGGCTCGTCCTTCAGGATAGGTTGTAGATCCTTGATGATGCGTTGGAGAGGTTTTAGTTGGAGGCTGAAGGTGATGGCTAGTGGCGTTCTGTTGTTCTGTTGTTTTCTTTGTTGGGCCTGTCCTGTAGTAGGTGACTTCTCTCTCTTTTTCTCTGTAGGGTCACCTCTGGTTTTACATATAGTATATAATCAGAAGGATGGTTTGGACATAATTTTGTTTGATTTAGGCCATGTGTTGCTTCTCTCTTCAGTGGGAATCCTCTTCTCTGTACACTAGAGACTAACAAATTTATTTGAGCATAAGCTTTCGTGAGCTGTAGTCTCTAAGGTGCCACACGTACTCCTTTTCTTTTTGCGAATACAGACTAATACGGCTGCTACTCTGAAACTTCTCTGTACACTGTTTCTCTTCCCATTGATGTTACCATGCTGCTGATCAAAATAAGATTTTATTAGGCAAATACCACTTGAGGGTTTGATTCAGATCTCAGTTACATCAATGCAAATCCATAATAGCTTTATTGACTTCAGTGAGCTGCTAAGAGTTACGGAGTAATTTAAATAAGAAGCTGGCTCTTAATTAGCAATAAAAGGTACTTAGGCTTTTTTTCTTTAAAACCTAAACCATCCTTTGATAGGTTGTTACTAATTAGAAAATAATTACTAACCTTTGATCTGAGAAATTAATTTCAAGCAAAAGATTTTGATTAGTGATCTGAAAAAGGAACAGTTAACTCTTTCTTTTAATTTAAAAAGGATGTTCATGTATTTGCTTTGGAAATGAACACAGAAGATGGACAAAGGTATTATCTTGTGACAACATATACAGAGCTTTGGTTTTATTACAAGTGAGTATTTTGAAAAAAGTATCTCTTAGCTGCTTTTCATCAGGGCTGGGTCTGGTATAGACAAGCTTTCAGAAAGCAGGGCACCATAACTGGCTCCCTGACACTGATCCCCTTAAATGTGCTACAGTGCTTGACCATTGAAGAGAATTGGTATCCATAGTGAACAATCATCATCATTCTGGTGCATCAGCAGATAAAATAATTACATCTCCATGAACCATTTTATATATAATTCTTAACAGTCATTTAACCGGAAACATATCACATGATTGAGTTCTGATACTGAAATGTCTAGTAAAGGTCTACAGTCAACTTAAAAAAAAAATTCTAAAATGTTTTAACCATAGTGCATCTGATTATTAAGTGACAGAATTCTAAAAATCCAATTTTTGTATTTAAGCTCTTTGTATTTTGCATTTCTCTCAGTTTGGATATCAAAATTCAAAGAAGTTGGTTTCACTTTTGTGTATATTTTGCTTTAAGGTTCTCAGCACTAGTGGCTTTATTGTTTAAAATTTCCATTAGTTATTTTTATTCATGAAAACATATTTGTTGGTCTTAGGTGTTTGTAGGAATTTATTTTTTACAAAATCTAAATTTTAGGCCACATGTATATTTTGGTGTTTCTTTAGTTAGTCACAAAATTCATACTTTAAGTTGTTCAGAACATAGTAGAGCTAGTCTTTAAAACATTTCAACAAATGTTTCACTAAAAGAGGAATAAAAATCTTTTTTATTTTTTTAAATTATTGTTCATAAACCTGGGTGATGATTTTTAACTACTTTCTGTTTAGCAAAGAACAAAAAACAAGTCTCATGCATTGCTATGAAGTTATTCCTGAAAAAGCTGTTTGCAAACTGTATTTTGATTTGGAGTTCTATAAATCAGTGAATCCTGGAGCTGATGGCAAGAAGATGATTGCAAAGTTAATTGAGGTAAAATGAACAATAATTAGAATATAACATATTGTAGGTCTGTCTGTCTTGTTATTGGCCTTAATGAGGATCAAAGAGAGAATAAAGTGAACAAATTTTCCTTATAGTTATTCTATAGCTGAAGTTATCATAAAAAAATGAAAATTGATTACACGTTTTTAGAGAAAATTAAAAAAGCGTGTTTAGATATTGCTAGTTAAAGCGAAGTTTTTCTGGTTTTCCCGCTTTAGAGGAACAAGAGGCAAATAGTGGTTGGTATGACAGCATGTTCACCAGAGGCCTGTGACATTTTGTAATTTATGTTTCATGATATTGCCTCTGTAGAGTCTTATTGGTGGATTATGTGCCCCGATACAAGAGCCATAGAACCAAAGAAAGCAGTAAAATTGTTAGGGAGTATATAGGCATGCTCCTGGGCTCTAACAAAAGACTTCACCCTCTATTTTTCCCTCAGTTCTTCTTTTCCTGGTTGGTTCAAGTCCCTTTTTTCCCCAATGTGGTTTTTATTAAGCTTAGGCCTTTTCTGATTGTTATATAGAGTCACTCCTTGTTAGTTATTGGTTTTACTAATTAGCACAAATGTTGTTTTCATATGGATTTGGTTGGGCTTAATGTCCTGGCCCAACATATCTCCAATGTGGTGGACAAAGAGAATAAAACGAGCTTTCAGAAATACATCTCCTTCTCTAGTACAATATCCTGTCTCAGATAAGTACGAAGGTTTAAGAGCATTCATCCCAAGAGCCTTGTGCATGCCTCTCGCTGGGAAGGAAAGAAGCCACAGACTGAAAGAGGGCTTTTCTCTTGGAGGAGTCCTCAGAGGATCCACCTCCTTTGGGAGCATGAGAGTCAGTTGTGAAATATAAGGGATCCTCAAAATCAAAGAAGAAGATTGTTGGATCCAAAAGGAGGGCTCTGAGGTACCAAGATCTGAAGCTTTTGGACTCGTTGGATTTAAGGTCATAACTCTGGCCCTAGATATAATGTGACAAGGGCTTGTCTACACTGGCAATTAACAGAGCTGTAACTTTCTCGCTCAGGAGTGTGAAAAAACAGCCCCCTGAGCGCAGCAAGTTGCAGCACTGTAAAGCACCAGTGTAAACAGCACAGCTCCCAGCGCTGATAGCTACGCCCCTCATTGAGGTGGGTTTTTTAGAGTGCTGGGGGAGCTCTTTCCCAGCGCTGTGCCACGACCACACAAGGCACGTTAAAGTGCTGTCGCTGCAGCGCTTTAGCGTTGCCAGTGTAGACTAGCCCTAAGTTGTCATAGGTTTGGATTGTAGAGTCTTCAATGTTGGTTTTCACTGGAGTTGTAAACTGTACTTTGGAAGCAGTGTAACAGAAAAATGTATAGATGAGGTGGTATATTAGGCTTTTAGGTGAGAAACTGGAAATTTCAACAGTCTACTACTGGTACCATAATTATACACTTATTCAGTTTATAAGGTAAAATATGTGTTTATTTTGGTTAGACTTTAATAAGTCTTGAAACTTCATAGTCTAGAAAAACTGTATGTTCAAAACCAAAAATATCTTTGAAATGAAGGAAGACATAAAATCTGCCCTTCTGTCACAATCTATGGGTACCTTCTAGTTATTCAAAAAACAAAAAATAGCCTACTTTTTTTTTATTTTCCAGCTTTTTAGTAAAAAGCTGGAAGAACTTTATGGAGTTAAATGTTCAGTTGAAGATGTCTTGAACTTAGATTCCAGCACTGATGAAAAATTTAGTCATCACTTAATATTTCTGCTTCACAAGACAGCATTTAAGGATAATATTAATGTTGGTAAGCATATTTTCTTATTTCTAGTACATAAAAAGGAAATGTGTGGAATTTTAATATCTTAATAGTACAATCAAGCACTCAGATATTATGGTAATGGGAACCATAGGTGGCAACAAATATATATTTCCAGTTACATATTTGTGTTTTATTGTGCTTCAACTGATTTCCTGCTCATGTATTTTCTTTTGTTTTCTGTGACTAGTAGTGCAATTTCTCATCAGCCTTCTACTTCAAGGAAACAGCTACTATCTGTTTGTGTCTATACTGTATTTTACAGAACAAAGACATCACAAAAGCTGGTAAAAGGCTTGATGATGGTTTTATAGTTGCTTACTTATTTTGTAGATTAAGGCATTTTATTTTTTTTTAATTCGCTGAAGTTAAACTTTATTGGCCAGATTCTTGAGTCCAGCTGGGCTATGCTTAGCCCAAGACCTTAGTGAAAGGGCAAATGCATAGCTTAAAGCTGCCTTTGCATTAGCCTGATCTAGGGAACAGTGGGAAGCTCTTTGGTTCTTGACATAAGTTAGAATGTCTTCTAGGCTACAACAGCCCCTCATTGACCGTTTTTCCAACCCAGGATTGCCAAAGCACAGTGGACTCCAGCTCCACACTCTCATGCTACTTACTCTTGTGGGGATTGGAGGAAGTGGTGTAGTCTCTCCATACCTAGCTTTGGGCTAGACAGAGAGTTTGCTATGCAAGGGGAACATGCAGTTGTCCTTCAGGGAAGCTTTCTGGCCGGTACGTGCCCTGGAATGATACAAAGAAGCTAGATTGGAACCAAGAATCTGGCCCTAAATGCCCCTGTTGGTCCTTATCTTGCTCCCATTGAACTCACTGGGAGTTTTGCTATTGACATCAGTGGGATTACAATAAAATCCTTCATTTAGTAAGAGTAAGAAAAGCTTCCTGGGAGTGATTTGAGAGCACAAGAGAGACAGGCTCCTTGCTCTCAGAGTTAAGTGCCTGGCCCCATCCCAGCCTAGAGCAACAATTACAGAGAGAGTCTGACTTTGCTCCTGCCCTGGGCTGGAGCATGTGCTGTCACTCTGTGAGGATAGTACATACAGTCTGGTCAGCACTGGGAGCTGTGAGGGGATGGAGCATGCTCAGTGAAGACAGAATCTTTGGCAAATTTAGCAATAAAACTATAAGAAGTGTGTACTGAGCATGTGTGAACTGAGATTTTTTTCAGCGGTTGATAACTTGAACAAATTTTCACAGTAACAGCAAAAGGTACATACCAACACTGGCCCAAAGGTCACACCCTGCCAAATTTCAAGTCCCTGGTCCAAACATGGGGGTGCTACAGCTTCTCAAAGAAAAGGACAACAGAATTTTTTTTAATATTGCAAAACAACGTATTTTCCCCTCACCTCAGTTTCATAAGCAGCTAAATCATTTTGGCTGAAACCTCTTTCCCCCGCCCCAAAAAAGAAAGAGAGAAAGAAAAGAAAAACCAAGAAACCAGCTTGAGGCAGACACCTCATATGGAAAATTTTAAACCAAACAGAGAAAAGGCTGGCAAAGTTATAAGCAACTTCAAACAGATTCCTACAATGGGAAGTGTTGGGCAACCTTAGTGTTAGGCAGTGCTACTAGCCTCGCCCGGCATATAGCATAAGCAGTATACTGCTCATTATTTTCATTAAGACTAGTAGAAATAAATAAAACCATTTCTTCTCCCTGTTTCCCCCCCCCCCATGACTCTTCTACTGCAGCCACAAAACAAAATGATTAAATGTGATCGTTAAACTATTTATCAGTCTAAAAGTTTGATTCTGTAACCTCTTTCTTATAAAGTTATTAAAGAACGTGTGGATCAAAAGTATTTTATTTAAAACTAATTTTAGCCTTGTGATCTAGATAGCTAAGTGTAGAAAAAACCCATACTCTTTCAGTTTATTACATCAGCTGTTCCCTTTCAATAACAGCACTTGAGCTATTACTTTCAGCCCATTGGTTAGGCTTTTCCTATCACCATTGTGAACTAAATTATTAACGCGGCTGGACATTAAATGTTTGTGTTTAAAATCATTCATGGTTATAATAGATTTATAGGGACAGAATAAGCAGTAAATGGTTTATTTATTATTATTTTGCCTTCCTAGCAGTAATAGGAAACTAAATTTGCTTGTGATACGAAGTGTCAGTTTAGTAAACAAAATGTTACTCTTTAATACACATTAAATATGAAATTCAGATTTAGTTAATCTCTTAATCATCTACGTGTCAAAAATGGTTGGTTGTCTCTTGAAGATTAGCAGCTTTATAGTTTGAATAATTCAATTTTTAAATGTTGGGCCTAATTATCTACTGATTTTTACATAGAAAATGTCTATAAATTCAGTTTGCTTGATACAGTGATATCCAAACATCTAAATATCAATCAGGAATTTTTGTATATGAAGAGAGAGGAAAGTCAACAGTTTAAATAAACTGTCCAGTGATATTAAAGCTATAAGCAATTTTCTTTCTCTTTTTTTAAATCAAGTCTTTATTGTGGAATACCAATTAATGAATAGTCGATTATTTAATCTATGATGTTTCCATTATAAATCATCACAACCTGTGTGTTCTCTGGGACAAACTAGAAAATGAAACTGCAGTCTTATCCTAATAAAATTGAGTATTTTATTAGAATTTTTCTGTGTCAAACATTCTGCAAAATAAGTAATATCCTAAAATATTAAGTGCGTTACTCTTCTACCAACCTCTAAGAAGGCATTAAAACAAAGGGATTAAATTCGCAGCCGGTTTAAGCAAGTCCAACTTCATTGATAGCAGTGGACTTGCACTCATTCATGCGAATAAAAAACCTGTTGTTCAGGCTCCAAGCTGTAGTGGCTGATGCTCCCTCATATGCCACAGTTCTGACCTGTTGTCCAGTCCTGCACTTATGCATGTGAGTAATCCCATTCACATTACTGTAAGTATAAGATGTGTATAAGTGTTCGCAGAATGAGGCTCCAATTGGCTAAGAGAGTGGAGCATCTCTTTTGCTCACTGGGAATCTGGCAATCTAATGGGAGAGTCAAGTCCATAGTCAATGTCAAATCCAAAATTCTGGCTCATGCTGATCATTGACAAAGTCATTCATTACCAAAACCAGCACCCTGTGTGATCATGGATGAAGTATCAGACCGTGACTCTTATCACCAGTAGTAACAGTCTTTGGGCAATAGCATGGGTGTCCTGTGCCCTGCTGTCAGCTTGGTAGAGTATGGTTCTCCTTTGAAACCCTGCACAAGGCTTGTTTACTAGGGCTTTGAACAGGTATCCAAGATTTTTTCCTCAATGTGAAACTTTTGTTAGAGAAGCTGTAGTGACATTACTACACATTTGCCATTCACAACATTTCAGTTTTTATTATTATTTTGTTTCTAGGACCAGGGCCACTTGTGTTTGGTGCTGTACAAATATATAGAAACACATGGCTCCTTCCCTGAGGAGCTCACAGCCATTAAGATGGTGAAGGGTGTGAGAGAATGATACAACCACAATATGGACAGTTCTGACATACCTGTTTTAACATAGTGAGGTGTCTTAAAAAACAGCAGCACAAACTTTAGTTTCAACTAAAGTTCATGCCAAAACTTGGGCCTCCCACTTAGCAGTTTAAAGCATTGGTTGTGCACCAGACTTAGAAGAGAGAGAAACTCTATCCTGGTTTTTTATTTGAAAGTTTCTGCACAAAATATATTAAATGCATTTTTAACTTGTGACTAAACAGACCCTGATCCATTTCTTTTCTTATTATTTTAAGGTAATTTTGTGAAAACAGTTTTGCAACCTGCTCTTGTTTTAACTGAAAATAAAGCTGATGCTTTGATTCTAGAAGAAGGGGCGGACAGTGTTGTTTCCCAGTCTTCCAAAGCAACAGTTGAAATAGATGGTACTGTTGTAAACCTTGGTGCAGTGAAGGAGCCTCCTGGGAAATGGCAATCTAATATGCACAAAATGCTGGAAAATAGAACACTGCAACAGAACGAAAATCCTGATCTTTCCTTTCTACTTGTGAATGATAAGGAGGGAGGCAAGCAACTTGTCGTCGATCTGGGTAAATATAAAAGTTAGTTACTGACAGAATTCTGAGCCAAATTCTGCCATCAAATGCATGCACAGAAAATGGGACCTGCGGGAAGGAGGCATTTGCATGCACATCTTAAGTAAGAATTTAGCTCCATATTATGTGTATTATATTCCTGTTAAGTTTGTGTACTGGAATGCAACAAAGGTTAAGTAACCAGAGATGATTTATGCTTTGATCCCAGCACTATTTGCACAGTGTTTTGCTTAATGTACAGTAATATAAGTACTGAACATACAACAAAATGCAGGATGCAATTCAATAAAAATTAAACAAATTATCTTTAAAAGGTGTATTTTAAATTTGGCCTTAAATATTGACATGCTCTTGGAACTTTTAATATTACTTGAGTTTCCATAATGTTCCACAATACATAAAAACTCTGTCCCTTGGAGACTTCAGTTTATTTTTAGGATCTATCACCCCTTGATGATAAGGGGGACAGTAGTTGCACCGGATCATTGGTGCAGTTAAACGGCAAGTGGCTTGATCACGAAGATGGGGACTAGAGAGGCTGTCTCTTTGATAGTTTTTATTCAAGATTTGTCACAGACTACCTAAAGCAAGGGATGGGTACTCCTTTTTAATGGTGTGAATAAGTATAAGGAATGTATGATTCCGAACATCATCTAGAGATAATTTAAAGTTAAGGCCTAATCCATTTGAACCTATTGAATAGAAACTGCAGAATCCATAATCCAGGTAATTTTAGGAAGCAAACAAGGTGCTGCATTTGAATGGTCTAGAAAATTCATGTGAATAAAATCAAATAATGACCAACAAGAAATGCCTTGTTCAAATATATTCACAGTCAATGGCATACATGTAGCTTGTTAATTGCCCTACCCCCAAAAAAGTGAAGATCTGTGTGTAATTCCTGTATATTGAGCAGAATTTTTTCTCTTAAAAAATACAAATTCAAAGTAATTGGAAAGCACGGACAGGTCTACAATGACTTCTTTTACCACAGTTTTCATTTTGGCTTCTGAATTGCTTTACTATGTTATCTTTCACTATGAAGTTTTGGAAGACTGGCTTATTGGTAACAATCTTGGGGTTTTTTTAGGTATTAGTAGGTGGCTCATCTGAGTACAGTGACACAATAATACAGTGTTCTGGACACATCTATTTTTGTATTTGCCACAGAAAAGTTATTTTGTAACTACTCTCAGCAGTGTTCTTCCTTGAATAGCAGGTACCTAACTTCCAAGATTTCGCTTGCACTGTTATGTTGGTTCCCCAAAAAGAGAGTAACAAAGTGCTCTGCAATAGAAGAACTGTGACTGTAACTATGTTAATAACAGTAACTCCTGCAGAGACTAGTGAATAAAAAATAAGGTGGGAGGGTGCAGTTATGCAGCACACTAAGCTGATAACGTCTGGGTTTGTTACTTCCGTTTTTGGTTTTAGTTCACAGTGAACTAGAACATGATGGGCTTACCACCCTAAATTACAAAATGATTGGTAGACAGAGACCAAGAACAAATTGGAGCAGGATATTGCAAGAGAAAATTGGGATGCAATATATCAGTCATGCTAATGCTCTTAGTCTTTAAACTTTCATGGTAACTAAATTCAGCTTCAGAATTAAACAATTCCCCCCCCCACACACACACACAAAGTCTCGAGCAGAATTGCTCATACTTGCCAACCCATATTTGTTTTGAAATTGCGATGCGAACTGCATTTTTCTGACTATCACTCTTGTTGTTGAAGTGCAACTATGACATAGTCACACTGACACACAGAGAACAGGAAACTGATAAATTGCCAAACCATGTTTACAATGTAAAATAGTTACATGATCTTTCATGCTAGGAAAAAGAACAATTAGACTAGAGAATGCTTTGCAGAGATTTTGAAATAGTACCAAAAAACTAGTATTTACTTAAAATGCCTGTACAGCAGTTTTGAGTGATTGTCCTTATAGTTGAATATTATGGATAAATATATGGCTGCATGATTCATTCTTACCCTGCTATATAACTCCTACTGTGAGAAGTGAACTGGGATAATATAACAGTTTGTGTTTACTCCTTTAAATGCTTTTTTCTCAGACACCCAAATATAGTGTATAAAAATACATATGAGAGAACCTAGCCAACTGTAAATACATTATGAAACCTCTCTCTCTCCCTGTAGGAGTTTATACAAAGAATAGAAATTTCCGGCTGTATAAATCATCAAAAGCAGGAAAGCATACGACTTTGAAAATAGCTGAAGATAACAAGTTTGTTCCTAAACCCAAAAAGAATATTTCTGTTGAGGAGCAATATTTCCTTTCCTCTTTGGTTTGCAATGTTAGGTAACAATTTAATTACAGTGTTATTTAAAGTACTTTAAAATGTAGACTTCAGTAATATTTATAATTGCTGTAGCAGCAACCACTACTGTTGCGGGGGCTGACATTCCACTGAGACTGATGCATTCTATTCTAGGAAAGTTCAACCATTGGTTTCAGCAGGTAAATTTTTCTGATGGTTATTCCTTGAAGCAAAGGTTTGTCAGAAATCCAATCTGCTGCACCTACCTTCAAATGTGCAATAAATTCAGAGAACTTGTGTCATTTGTGATGGTTTCTGAACTGCACTCTGTGTGTATGGGGAGGGAGGTTGTTTTGGGTTTGTGTTTTTTTATTTTAATTTTTGTTTGAGATGAAGAATTTGACTTGTTCAAGGTTATTCAGCTGAGAAGTGCTACATTTCTATCATTGTAAATTAGATAGGACTCTGAAATGGACCAAAATCCAAAACTGCCTTCACTGAACCATTTAAGAGAGAATAACTCCAATCTAGACACAGAAGAAAGTGAAAAGCATTATTTTGTATATAAACTTTAGTGAGCAACAGCAGTTTTCATTAGTGCTGCACAAAAACATGCAACACAATTTATTATCAAGAGGCTGCAATCTAAGGACCTAATCCTGAAATGTACTGAGTGTTTTTTGGGAGATGAGAGGCAACCAAAATTGCTAATGACTTCAGTACTCAGCACTCACAGGATTGAGACACAGTTGAGCTGCATTTATTATGGAGTTTTGATTGTAAATATCTTTTTAAAGATGCATATTACATTCAACATTCCTGTAAATCTTTGGTCGTCATGGGCCTCAATTAAGCACCTGTCAGGGATGGTCTAGAATGGATAATACTTAGTCCTGCCTTGAGTGCAGGGGACTGGACTAGATGACCTCTCGTCCCTTCCAGTTCTGAGATTCTAAGCATGTGCCTAAATACCTTGCTCAATTGAGGCTTATATCCTATAGTATAATTAAAAAAAAAAATCAAACCAGACTTCAGTGGGGTCATTCCTGAGTAAGGACAAGAAATCATCTGTTGTAGAATTTGCCCTATATGATGGTTTTTTCTTTGCTGTGTTTCTGGCATGAAAACAAACATAGTTCTTTGCAAATTATTATTCTAATTCTAAAAGGGTAAAGTGCAAGACTACTAAAAGCCATCCAAAAGTAAACAGTACTTTTCAAGGACTACATATATAGCAAATAGGGCTAGAAGTAGTGCAGAGGATCCTGGGTTTGGTGAGGGTAGATCTTCCTGCCTCTGCTGTGGAAGAAGGAAACTCTGCCCTCTGCTGGAATATGTCAGAGGAAACTTCTAAGTCAAAATGAATCCTTTATGTCTGAACAAGAAATAAAGGGGCAATAGGAATGTGAAAAGGCAGTATGGTATGTCCAGAAATCTGAGTTATGACTTACTTCTCCTACTGTCTCTCTCCATCAGGTTCTCAGAAATTGAAAGAGCCCTAACTTGTGACATCCCAGAAGGGAAGAAAAAAATGTTTAAACAAACAGACAGGAGAGTTTCCAATAGCACTTCAGGTACTTCATAACAATCTTTTGAATATGTGATTTTACTGAATAGAAAAATGTATCTTAAGTGTTTGAGTCATTAATTTGCTATATGTATTACAGTGCACCTGATCTAATTATGGAATATATCTCAAACTGTACATCTGATAAACTGCATCCTCGTTGGGCTGTTGTTCTTATACATCAGTGGAAACTTTCTGCTGCAGCTTATTTAGGCAATATCCTTTAGCTAAGTCCTGCAGAGGGTATGCCCTTCATTTCTCAGGGAGACTGCCTAACTAGTTACTCATGCACTAGTAAATTGGGAGCATGCAGGAGTCTCTCTCTTTCCCTGGTCTACAGACCCTTCCAGAGTAAGTTACAGGAGCAGCAACTTGGGTGTTTTATATTCAGGATGTAGAGTAAAGCTTGAAATTAATAAAGGATCAGAGTCTGCTAACCTAATTCATTCTGCATAACAACATACTCCACCAAAGCCCCACTGAAATCAATAGGGCTGTTTGTAGTGGAAACTAGTATTCAATATAAGTCAGAATCTAGTCCCCAGTGTAGAGTTTTCTTGTTCCCAGGAATAGTAAGCATCAACCAATCTCCAAAAATTAGGAGCATGTGCTAATTGTAACCTGCCTTTCCCAAAAGTAGGGATCTGGCTCCAGACTGCCTGAGCAAGGGTAACTTCTTCTATAATGAAAAATGCTTTCCAAGATGTATACCAGTTAGACACTGAGCCCAGTCCTGCTTTATTGATGGTAATGGGACTAGGAATAGGTCCTTAAGGGTTAGTGAGATTCAAGTACACTTATTTTTATTCTGAGTTTGTATAATCTGTAAGAGTAACTTGTGTTTTTAAACAGATCCCATAGAAGGATATCAATATTCACCTTATCCAGAAATTGATTGCTTTGTCCTTTCTTTAGTTAATAAAGATGATGCTCATGGAGGTAAGGACCATCACTATTTTTTAAAGAGACACAGATATATAGTCTCAAGCTGTTATACATTATAATTAAATAATTAATTTTCCAGGGATACGACGATGGAATTATTTTTCCTTGGAAGAACTCCTCGTTTATGACATATCCAGATATCGCTGGTGTAAAAATATTGGAAGAGCCCACAAAAGTAACAACATAATGTATGTTCTTTAAGTATGTAGGATTCTCTACAAAAGTTTATTTAATAGGCACTTTTATTTTGAAAGGCTTCAAATTAACCTTTTTAATAAGGAATTTTTCATTATGCAACTAGAATATCCAGGAATGCTTGAACAGAAAACTGTTCAGGGAAGGGAGTGTGTTTTTACAGCACTTAATACAACAAGGTCTCAACCCTATTCTGCTATTCACTGGAAATAGAAGGAATTTGAGTTTACTCTTTCGCTGAACATGTTTATACCTGTTTATGGAGTCGATTCCAATGGCAGAAGACAATGGGAGGTACTGACCTCAGTGGGGTCAGAATTTCACTTAAAATGTTTAGTTAATCTTACTTAGTAAACTGAAGAGAGAGACTAATTTAATTTTTTACGTTACAAATTCTAAATGTAACTTGTCATTTGATTGGCTGTTAATTTCTCTTCAGGGTAAAATTGACAGTCTCCTCTTGAATGTGAGAATAACCAAATGCATGCTGCTTTTTTTTTTTTTTAAAAGGACTCTTTCCAATTGTATCCTATTTCTAAATGTTTTTAAAGCAAGAGATGTACAATATTCTATTCAACCACAGCTAAAATGGTATAGTGTTATCAAATTATGTGGTAAGATGTCCCATACTGCAAATCCAGGTTGTACAAACTCTGGTACTTAACAGAATTGCATAAGTGCTTTAGTTAAACTCACTGCAGAAGGGAGGATTTTAACTCATTTTATAAACTCTTATTCAAATCAATGTCTTAAGTCTTATTTTCCATCTTTGTTCAGAATTAACATAGGCTGAAGATAATTGTACCTCACTTTCAACATGGTGGCTTTAAAACATACCAAAAACCTGTACATTTAAGATACTCTTAATGTAAATTTTACAGTATTACTTTTTTTTACATTGCATATTGTATGTAATTTCAGTTGTAAATGGGCCAGAGAGCAGGTACAAAGACTATTTTAGAAACAGAAGAAGGGCATGGTGTCTTCACTCCCTGCATGAAATCCTGGCCCAGTGTGTATAATGTAGCTAATGCTGTTCTTAAGTGCTAGCCAACACTTGCATCTGTATTTTAAGGATTCTGGTAGATCTAAAAAAAGAAGTTTACTATCAAAAATGTTATGACCCCATCTGCAGGGCTAAAAACTTCAAATCAGAAAGTAAGTATGTTTTCAATAAAATTACATATAACCATTTCAGAAACATTAACTTTAAACAAAATTAACACACTGTATCTGATTTAGGTATTCCATTACCCCCTGAGATATGCCTCCCTTTTCTTTTCAAAGAGGTATGTATTTTTTGTTCCTTTCCCTCTTCCCCATCCACACAAGAAAAAAACAAACTGCAAAAAGGCTTAATGGTAACTCAAGTGTATTCCAAACTGTTGTCTCTGGTAGCCCTTTAAAAATCTTGCCTACACTAAGGGACTGATTGATTGCCATCCATGGAACTACTCACAAGTGAGTAAAGATTGCGCAATGGGACTCATCAAGTGTAGTGACTGAAATATTTAGGGCCCAATTATGCAGAATTCTCCTGCTAGTACTCCTACCATCAAGGGAAGTGCTAATATAGACTGGTTGTAGGCAAGGTTACCAATATCTCACCTAGACTAAGGCAAATCTCTTCCTTGTGGTCTAGCACAAGATCTTTTAATCTCTCTGGCTATATCTACACTGATCGATGCATGAGTGTCACCTTTAAACTTCACGGAGGATTCAAAGAATACATTCCGTTTTCCATTTTTCTGATGCTTAGGCAAATCCAAGTCAGACTTCAACCAGTGTTTGCAACACACAAAATGATAGTTAATATATAGTTAATTGTAAATCCTAATGTCTTAGCATTAGGGGTTTTAATATGCTGAAACAACTGATTCACACTTTTAAAAATGGAATTTAAATGATAGTCACTGACTTTGAAGAGTGAAGTTGATAATCATTTAGAAAATCCTTTCATGTGGTGTAGTAAAGCAATAAAAAAATGTTTAATGTAAATATTCAACCTTTGTAGAGAAGACATTGGCCAAGCAACCCCTACCTTGAGCTTTATAAATAACAGCTTTTCAATAGCTGGCATTACCTTTCAACCAAACTTTTCATGATTTATTGATCGGTGTACTGCTAGTTTATGAAGTCCTATCTGAAATAGAACCAATTGTTGGTAAGTTACAACTATTTTGGAAAAAATTCTTAGTAAGTGAATCATCACTATTTAAAGCAGTGGTTCTTGGCCCAGTCAGCACATAGCTACAGCTCGTGACATCTGCAGGGCCATACAAGTTGCATGCGTGTTTTTCCCCTAGTTCTCCTTGGAAAATATTACAATTGGGTGTGTAACTTCTTTAGAGTGGTTGCACCCTTTCAATAATCCATCTTTTCTTTTTGCAACAGCACATATCCATAAAGGGTGTTATCTGCCTACAGATGCAGCTAGAGCAAACGCAGCAGTGGTCTTGCAGCATGATTTTCAAAAGCTTGCCAGTTACAAGGCACTACTTTTAAGGACTAAATTTTGGTCCCATTGAAAACTGACTTTTATAAGTTTAGGCTATGGCTGTATGGTAAATGCCCACAATCCAAAAACAGATAAACTTTCCTTGTCAGCTGACCTACACTCTGTTCATTAGAGGTGACATTCAGAAGTGCTCAGCCTTAGCCTAACTCTGCTCCCATTATGAAGCCAACAATAAGATCTAGGCCCGAGAAGTAATGAACACTTACTTTTCAACATGTAATATGTTTTTGTTTTTTTAAAGGAAGAATATGTACTTTTTATGGATGAGAGTGGGAACATAGAAGAAAAAGAAAAAGCAAAGTCACCTAACCTTACAGACTTCTCAGAAAGCACATCATCAAGGACACATCAAGAAAATAAGTCTCCTGCCAAGCTCTGTTCAAATACAGAATGGGATAATGTGACTGACGATGTGTATTTTCTGGAAGCTACTGAAGATGCTGAACTTGCAGACAACAGTCTGACCATGTGGAACTGTGACCTGGAAGAAATACCTGATGAGCTTCTCATAGAGGTTTTAAGAAAACAGGAAGTTTGTGGTAACAAGGCATACAACTAGCTATCAACTAAGGTCAGCTGTTTAGATACATTAAGATATAGTTGAGTTAGCACATTTTATAAAGCCAAAGTTTCAGAAGTCCTGTTTACACTGCCAAAAGAAACCAATAGAACCATGCCAGCATCCTCTCTTTATATGAAAGTGCATAGTAAACTTGCCATTAGCTGTGTTTTTGTACATTGGGTTTATATGTTAATGACATTTATGTGGTTTAATAGGATACACCCTTTAATTTCTGGTTTAAATTAGTCAATAGTGGTTCTGCCACCTGCAGCGGTGCATATGGCACAGAAGCCACCCTCTCTCTTTAGAGAGGCCAAGGACGGAATAGCTGCAGAAACTGAACTATCCTCTCACCCCTAGAAGTAGCTGCTCCTGGACAGGAAAGAAGCACCGTGGAAGACCCAGGTAGATCAGCTTACCCTAGTGGTACCTGTGTTGTGCATGTTCTAAAGCTAGACACAGGCGATCAATCTGGTACTTCTCAGGAGCACTAAATTCAAAATGTAAAAAAAATGCTAAATGGACAGTGTCACACTCAAACTTTATGGACAATGATTCAGGTAAAATTCACTTACCAGGGGATGGAATGTGGTTAAAACATGTTTCTTCCCAGATGTCCAAATGTTGAGGATGTTGCCTACAGTCTGTACTGTACTTTGTTACTTTACAAAGGGCAAGTAGGATTTCTTACCTATATGTGGGCCTGCCAAAAGGTAAATCCATACTTTAGATAAAAACTTGAGGATTTGTCTACCTTTCATTATGCTCACCACCTTCTGTATGACTTGTTATAACTAAGCTGTTTTTAAAAATTCACATACTAGTTTTAGAAATGTTTCATCCATTATGCATATAATGGTGGAACAATTTAGTAAGTTGCCTGTTACAAGCCTGAGACGTGTCTAATTATCTTAATGCTACTTTAGGATGAGCAATAACAGGTTTTTCACTAAATATCAGTTGTAATTTCCACTAAAGAAAATGTCTACTCGTGTCACATTAGTATTTCCAAATGATTACTCTGGTAATCCAATAATAAAATCCTATTAATTTTAAAGCACTAGATTTATCACTGATTCATTGAGATCATTAATGGTTTATCATACTACCTCTACTCCAGGCTGCCCCGCACAAACTTAGTGTACATCAAAGTGAAAAACCACACGTTCCCTTCACAATTGTTAGTAAATCTTTAGAAACATATCAACTTTTCTGACAAGAGGCTCACACTAATTATTATAGAGGTGAAAGATTTGAAGTCAGAAGCAATTTAAACACATTGCTTTATTTTATTAAATGCTTATGGGAGTATTTAAATAATTGCTGCTTCTGTTATATCAAAAGTTAGAGTGCAAACACAAACTACTAAAATCTACATGAGTAGGAATGTCACAACCATGTATATTTAGCTTGCTTCTTGTTTAGGTATATGAATACACTTAACTGATGCTAACTATGCTTAGTTGCAAGTAGAAGGCATAAAGTATTTAAAATTTCTCTAGCAGCTCCTTCTGCAAATTCAGAACCTCTTGTAATCTTGTGCTGATATTTTGAAAGTGACTTTCAGCTCTTAATATTCGTTGCGATTCCACCAGAAGAGCAGGAATACTGGAAGTTCCGTACTGTTGGAGGGAAAAAAATTACAAGGCATTACTTTTAACCCTTTGAAAACAAACTGTCCAATTATCCCAAATACTCCATTTGTCTCTCATACTTGACATATTTGAAAGAGTGGATTATAATTTGATGTCACTCTCTTCAAATGTTCTATTCTGCACGTTTAAGTCAAGTTAAAGTTTGGCTATACTAAGCATAAGCAGATAATATGTCCGAAAGTGGATGACTTCCTTAGACTGCGAGGTCAGCAGTGCCCTAGAAGAGAGGAGACTGTATTCCAGGCCCTGAGCACAATTCCTGTACAGGTCTCCTACACTACTTAAACTATATATTTGAGAAGCTCACTGTCAGTGCTATGCTGCTGAACAGACGTTTGAGCATTAAAGAGGGTTACAAAATTCACTGTGAGGTTGAAAAGTTAGCAAACGCTACCATCTTGTATGTAGGGAAGCTCCTGGACACCAGGGTTTGACCTATATCTATATTAAATAACAAAATTAATTTACTTTTTGTTTCTCACTGAACACTTTAAAAATAGTACACTACATGTGAGTCCTGGATACAACAACACTGAAGTTTTTGCTGTACAAGGTCTTGACAGACACCAACATGAGGATACTGCTGTCTGCCCTGAATCACCATTTAGTTTCTTCTCCTAAAGAGAAAACTTGAATTAGCCAGTGCAACATCATAGAATCAAAATGTACTTACGACTACTTTTTCTTGTGGGTTGTCTTCTCTGTAATTTAAATACTGTTGCTGCACCTCCTTTAAATCAGTTAGGAACTGGGTTGCATTCCTGACAGAAGATTCTCTCTCTTGTAGCTCAGCATGTTCTTTTTGCAGTTGCTTCAGTTGTGGTCCAGTCCTTAAAAAAAAAAAAAAACAAACAAACAAAAAAAAACAATACTTAAGGATTGTGTTGTGAATTTTCTTCTTTCAGGAGTTACTTTGAATGTATTGTTTCTATTGAACATGACTTAATGGGGTCATAAAAGTGTAAAGTACAGACAGTGCAACAGCCTGGTATTTTTCTCAATTAGGGTAACTAATTGGATAGGAATATGGCCCTTTTAAACAGTATGCACACTTTAGTTTTTATCTAATAAGGACACAGATCTTTAATCTTGTCAATAATTCTTCTGACAGGAATCCAATGATCACATTTGTGATAAAGGGGATTCTAGGAGATGGCTTTTGCCAAGGAGTACAATTTAAAATAGACCCATGCATAACATTTAAGGTTAAATACAGCCAACAGTATTCCCCCTCTATTTTGAGAGATATCCTATAGTAATGGAATATGGCAGTAGGCATTCTGTGACTCCACCATACCAGATGCTGCATGTACTATCTTGGGAAATATCCCACCCCTGTAGGGGCAGTTAAAATCAGAATGTATTGCACATGTTCAAGGCTGAGTTCTATTAAGGGAATCAGGAAGTTTACCCAGCAAGATTGAAGTCTGATATATTGGGGGTGGGAACAACGCCCTACACACTGTTCCACACTCAGAGTATTTGTTAGGTTAAGACTACTTAAAATTATCTGATCATGTTCTCACCTCCAATCATGCAGCTGGTGTATTTCTTACAGAATGTGTAGCCCAACTGGCAGACATTATCCCAAGAATTTAGAGTAGCTGGAGACAGCTTGTGAAAATGACTCCCTGTTTCTATCAGGCAGTTCCACTCCTATGGAGATGGAGTGGTTAATTTTAGCTTTCGCAAAAAGGAAGGAATACACATGTTCAGCTGATGCAGGCTGTAAATGTTTCATCTGCTATTTACACAAAAACAGTCAGTTAACGACAAAAGCAAGGGTTACCTTAGATTTTTCTGGACAGTAACAGGACTCCTCCATGTCCACTGATAAGCTATTATTGTTTGCTTTCAATCAATATAATCACTACACATTTCAGCAAATGGAAACTTACCGAATTAGTTCTCCTCTAACTTCCAGCAAACGCCTTCTTTTTTTATTGATGTCTGTGATCACCTATTATATAATTAAGTGAAATAGCAGTCTTTCAAGACTAAGACAGTTAAATGACAAGGTAGATTTCTTCCCTACCCCCAACTCTGCATTCTGAATTGACAATACTCTGGGGGTTCTAGACATGGAAAATCTTAAGATACCAGCTCTTCCATAGATTACATTGTCATGAATTGTAAGTGCTATTTTAGGTATTTTTTCAAAAGGGTCTCTAAAATTTGTTAGCATTTTCCTTCTCCCTCCATAACTTGTACTATTGAACTCACTGTAGTAAGTTGTTCATCCAGGCAGATAAATTTCAAGCATTTCAAAAGTAACTTTTTAGTAACATTTGGCATAAGACGCTGGTATAGAAATTTGTTTTTTATTAATACTTATTCAGGAAGATCTCTAACTCAGGAGTTGCAAAGCCAATCATAACACAGGCACCCCATATTCTCATCTACAAAATCTTTACATCACACTATATATAATTACATTTTTTTTTACATGTAAATAGCATGATGTTGTTTGTGTAGTACTTTAGGATTCTTCAGAATGAAAGGTACATTTAAGATTTTTCTATATTCTTTAATTCAGTTACTTAAGCACTTAAAACTACACCCTAATCCTGCAGGTTGCTCTGCACAGGTAGCACTCTGCACAGAAGAGCTTGTAGCACTGGAGCCTAAGTTTTGGATGACTTCATAGAAAAGTTCTGTCTTTAGAAAGTCAAGTTATAACTCAGAAGTTTAAATGAGAGAGCTTGCATACAGTGTGTGACTTAGATTAAAAACATGTTTTTAAATAGTGATTGTCAATCCATTAAATGTAATTTTACCAGGAATCCCTTCCTGTTTTCCCCTCTCAAGTCTCCTTTTCCAAGAAATACTGAATTTACATTCAAAGACCAGGAGGAAGACCTAGAAAAAGGTGGGTTGAGACATTGACTGAGGACACAGACAAGGTTGCCATCAGTGTCAGGAAGATGAACTTTACGAGAATGGTGGGAGACAAAGAACAACAGCCGCTAACTCCACTTGATGGGAGAACACAAAGGCAAAGACAATGATTCAAATATACTAGAATTGCTGGGTGAAGCTGATCTGCTGTTTTCAGGGCTGGACTAAAATCAGCTTGTGAATTAGAAGTGGGCAAAGTTTTTTGACAAATAGCTTATTCAACAACAAATGCGGTTTCGATCAACCCAAAACTATTTGTGAATTTGATGTGAATTCATCAAATACTTTCTGCCCAGAAGATTTTTCGGAACTTAAATGCCAAGAGAAGGAGACCTCCCTTATAAACTTTAGCCCAGTGGTTAGAGCACTCACTGGAGACATGGGAGACCCAGGATCCATTCCACCCTCTGTCTGATGGGGGATATTTGAAATCAGGTCTCCCACATTAAGAAAAATGCCCATTTCACTGGCCAATGGGATACTCTAGGACAAGTCTCTGTCTCTCCTACTGAAACTGTTCCACTTGTATAAATAATTAAATAGCCACAGGAACTGGAATGTGAGTCTCCCATCTCCTAAATGAGTGCCCTTAACCACAAGCAATAAAGTAAAGATACTCAGATCTCAGTGTTTCAGGAGTCAAATTAGCGATCAACATTACCCAAAAGAGCCACAGTAGTGTGAATTCATTATTTCATTTACTATAATACTATATATCCTATTTAAACAGTAGGACGGGAAATATATTACTCTCACAGCAAAATGTATTATTTATCAACTACAATTGGTTATAAAATAGTAAAAGCATTCTGACTGGTTAATAATTAAAATCAGAGCATGTTAATATCATGTGCTGCAAAGAGCTGCAGGAGACACATTAAAGCAACTCACAGCCTTAACTATAATCAGAATACTCTGCCCCCCCCGCCCCCCCCATTTAGTTGTAGTCACAGCATGCATCAGTATCAAAGCAATGTGCAGCCCCAATACAGTCATCTGGTGCTCAGTAAAATAAACTGAATGGAGTTTAAGCATATATTTTACTTTCCTTTTGATACTCTGACACCATTGCTATGAAATAAAGACTGAATAGGTGGTGTCATTTGTTTACTGAACATATTTTTAAAGTGTTGAATTATTAGACACTTCCACACAGCAAACTTTACTATTTATCTTGCAGTAACACCATACCAAGACTGTGGTAGCAGAGATCAGAATCTGGGCGTTTAGCATATTTTACAACTTCTAGTAATTCTTGGGTTGATACAGGTTGCTCACTGGTTACTGAACTAGCACAACTGTTTAACAGTCTTGCAAGTCTGGCAATAACAGTTTGTTTGATTTTAGAAGTATATTGCAAACAGTGTTATTCCCAGATAAAATGTGTTTCACAAACTTTATCTAGGTATATTTCTATTCCAATAAATTTTAAAAACAAACATCCAAGTTTGGTTTTGCAAGTTGAACATTGGCTCTACACATTTCTATCTCTATAGTGTTTAAATAGAACATAGCATCATTTAAAGAGATCTATTTTACCTTAGCATTTTTTCTTTTCAAATCCTTCAGTTCCTGACTTCTGTTATCTACAGGTAAGGAAAACATTGTGTATTGACAGCAAACCCTATCCAATAGTTTTCTTCCCCATCCTTGTATTCTTTTCTCTCTATAATCACTGCTATAAGACTTACTTTTGAACACTTTGGTTTAAATAAATTAGTTACTGGTAATTCGCTCTGGCATGTCCTTAGGTCCCAGCCCAGAACAAGGAACTGTTATAAAATGCTACCGCTCGCCACCACCAGGAACAAGGCTGACATTCTCTAGGTCCCTATCTAAAAATTCCAGTATCTTTACCATCTTGTTATAGAAACATGTGAAGTTTTGTTGTTTAACTTCTTCATGCTAATAAATTACATGAATGTTCAACTATATTTTAATATTAATTGTGGCAATGGTCCATAAGTAAAGACCAACAGTCTCAATTTATTTCACTATATTATATATTTTAAATCTTGATCTCCACAGCTATAATTACTGTTCTCTACAGTCACTTAGTAGGGTCTGAAAAAATGATATTGAGGAAGTCTATTCTCCATGCACTGTACGTCAGAGGCCCCTTAAAAAAAAACAAACAAAAAAAACACAAACTAATTGTAAAGCCCTGACATGGCCTTCTTGCAGGCACCATGAAAGGTATTTCATAAATACAAGGCTTCTGAGGCAGATACACAAGACATACTGTTGTATCGTGGCAGATCTTCAGCTCTATGAGTCTCAACCTTTCGACTTGCATCCACTTTAACAGAACTCCTTGCTCATTGGTAACTGCACAAGAGAAGGACCTTGTCTCCCAAAAGTTGACAATCTAATCTAATCCAATCCTTAATTTATTGCCTGTGAGCAAACCTCTGTGCCAGATGGAACCCCACTGGAGTTCTTGCACAGGTGCAGTAGTCTGTCCATGTGCAGCAAGTTGGAGTAATGGTGCTTAAAAGTTTTACGTCTTCCTTAATTTAAACGTACAAGCATTCTGACTAAAATTTTACAACCATCTCTACACCAATGTTTTTATATTTACTGCTATACTTACAGTATTAGTGAGTTGGTCCTTGAAGCCAGAATAGAAGCCCTCAATAGCTTCCTTGCAAATCCTAGACTCCACCCTTTGTCTGGAAGTTGGGGAGGAAGAGGATAAAATAAAACAGAGGTTGGGTTAGTATAGGAAAAAGGTATCTGTGCTTATCTGAGTATTTCCTTTCTTCAGGTAGCAAGATCTACAGATACTAACATTGGACCTTTGAGTATAGCAGGCAGAGACAGACCTATCAGGTTACGGGCAACAGCTAACTCTTCCCCTTGAAGAGTTTACCAGTTGTGATGACTTCTGCAGCCAAGAATTTTAGTCCACTCAGCTTTCCCCTCGCCCCCCTTTCTTATGATTAGCATATGCCTACTGCAGAGCTAAACAAAACAAAACATTGGGTTGGGTTTTAAAATCAGAAGGTTGGGTTTTTTTGGTTCCTCCCAAGTTCACCTGGGATTGGTTAGCTCTTTGGACATTGCTACTTGAAGAAAGGAAAGCTTCCTATTCTTCAGCGAGGCAAGGTCCACAGAAATTAACACTGGGATTTTAAGAGCAATGAGACTTTCTGGAAAGCAGGAGGCAATGCCAATAATAAACTACATATAGGGCTTCCTTTCTGCACCTTTTCTAACTTGCCTAGTGAAATAGTACATCATGAAGGACTCTTCTCTTTAAGGCAAATCCACCCAAGCTTGCAAGTCTAATAAGTAGAATTTAGCTAACTTGTGGAACCACTACTAGTGTTTTTTCACAATTGCTAGGAATTAAGAAGTTATACAGTTATTAATTAACTACAGGATAGACGTTTTATATTGAATAAGCTCTTCAATTCTGATTAAGAGACCTAAACAGCAGATTGAGAACACCCTGATAAGACAAAAATTGCATATTAAATGAGCCTCAAAGCTGAATGCTTCAATGGAAATCTAACAAACAGAGCCCATGAAACCTGCTTAACAAATGTAGGATATTTCCAGCCTCTCCTAGGTCTTGATAGATCATGTGCATCTTCAGGCAGATATTGAGATATATCGTGTTCAGGAATAGCTCCCCAATCACAGTAGCTATCCATAATGGCAATATTATTTATATTTGGGCTACACTAAATCTCTGAGGCCAACCTACCTAGGATCACATCTTAAAAAAACTGCCATTTGTATCACAGAAACCTATAGGCAGTCATCTAATATATCCCCCAATAATCTATTAGGATTGCCCCTACATTGTATTGCATTTCCTAGTGCTCCAAGCTGTCTGGTTTCAAGCAAACTAAATATTGCGTGTCAATTTGGAGTTCTCAGTTCAAGGAAAGCAAGATATTTACTTGTAGTCTGCAGTTGTCTTCTCAAACTCAGCCAGAACAACATCCAATTCTGTAATATCTTGGGAAAATCTTTTCAGCCCTTTTGGGCACCAAATCTGTATAGAACATGGGCTATTATCAGCTGAAACACAATAAATGAGTAGTTAAAATAAATTAGAAAATTAAAATTGTGTTAAAAGAATTAAATGCTACACAAACTAACTTGCATATTAATCTTTTAACAAATGAGAATTTTCTAAAATGGGAATTATTTCACTTGTCTAAGATATATGCCAGGTATTTTGTAAATAGGTAAATTGATTATGCAAATTTTAAATTAAAACAATGTGTGAAAAAGTAACAAATCTTAAGATGGGTTGAACATAAATAACTTAAGTACATTGGTGACTGTTAAATTTTACATCAAACATTCTGAATGTCACCAACTCTGCTCGGTAGTGAAATACAAAATTCTGAAATATACAAGGTGTGATGCACATATTTTACTTTGCAAGAAAGTCTGCATTATTACACTCAAGACATTTTATATAAAGCTTAAAGTTTATAGTTTTTCTGAAACATACACAATGTTCTTGTATGAAGGGTATATAGACACTTATTTGGGATAAACCACTCCTGGCCACTATGAGTAATACAGCCCTCCCAAACCCATGCTGATGAAGTCTTTATATCACACCATGTATATATTGCATTTGTTAAGGGGAAACTACTTTATGAATGTTTTAGAGGGTTCTTAAGAACTGAACTGGGAACATATTTTATTTATCTCCATATATAAAGCTAAATGCATAACTCCAACTGGGCAGGATCCAGAGGGAGTCAGAAAAACATTTGAAACGATGAATAGTTTGTCTACACCTAAACGGTCACAATCTTGAAACCCAGGATCTCATGATGTTACAGTGCTAGTGAGTGAGTGCTGAGTCAACTATATAAGAATCTCCTATTCCAATTATATAAGGCTCCCATTTCTAGCGTAATTGGGCTGCAAAATACCAGATATCAAAACTATTTTTAGGAAAACTCATTAATGGCTAATGAGGAAAAGTTACAAGGAAGTTTAAAATTATGAAGAGATAAGTATCAAATTCCTTTTACCAGAAGGATCTAATGCACGCTTTTGCAAAAACTTCTTTGGTTTCACATGGGATTTAGCACCGTTCTTGGGCTTCTACAATACAAAATGCAGCAGATTAACTTTCAAGAACAATTACGTTCAACTATTTTAAACCCATAATTATAATTAACTATTTCTTATGAGAGCACTTGGTAGTAACACTAGTGTAGAACAACCACTGGCATTTTAACAATTGTGTAGTCTAGATCTGCTCTGTGCAGAGTTTTGACAACATTGATAATGCTACCAGTGAACACGAGATGCCAGATTGCATTAGCATTCCCATTGTTGATATCACTGGTAAAATTGCATCAGTGGGAATATTCTGAAGAGAAATGCAATTGGCAATATTATTGGGAGACCTTATTGAAGTTAATGTATTTTTTGGGTCCACTGTATTAAATGAATGGTTTATTTATTATTGTGGTCCAGGAGTGTATGTAACCTCTTGAGGGGTCAAGATGTGGCACCTGGGGGTTCAGAGGACTATACCTAACAAAGCATCAGATAAGAGACTTTTGGAACAAAAAGCGTTAAGTGATTTTCCTGGGGATTCTCTAGGGCAGTGGTTTCCAAAGCGTGGGTCGCGACCTAATTCTGGAATGTAAGGCACTGGGTCACGGCAGCTCTGGTCAGCACCAGCGAGCGGGCTGTTAAAAGTCCTGTCGGCAGTGCTGCCTGGCTAAGGCAGGCAAGTCCCTACCTGTTCCAACACCACACTGCGCCCTGGAAGCAGCCAGCAGCAGGTCCAGCTCCTAGTTGGGGGGTGGGGGGCCCCCACGAGCTCCACCTGCTGCCCCCACCCCAAGCACCAGCTCCGCACTCCCATTGGCCAGTTACCAGTCAATGGGAGTTGCGGGGGTGGGGCAGTGCCTGTGGGCGAGAGCCATGCGGAGCCAACTGCGCCTAGGAGCTGGACTTGCTGCTGGCCGCTTCCAGGACAGGCAAGAAGCCTGCTTCTGCATCCCTGCTGTGCCGCTGACCGGGACCCACCTAAGGTAAGCCCGCACCCCAATCCCCTGCCCTGACCCCCACCCCCAAACGCAGAGCCCCCTCCTGCACTCCAAACTCCTCGTCCCTGGCCCCAACCCAGAGTCTGCACCCTCAGCCAAGAGCCCTGACCCCCCCAGTCCAGAGCCCCCTCCCACACTCTGAACCCCTCATTCCCAGCCCCACCCTGCAGCCCTCACCCCAACCCTGAGCCCTTCCACACCCCAGATCCCTCTGCCCCAGCTCCGTTGGGTCGTGGGCATCCGTGTTCTTCAACTGGGTCGCCAGAAAAAAAAAGTTTGAAAACCACTGCTCTAGGGACATCTGGTTATGCAAAAACCCAGCCTTTTGAAGCTGGGTCCTGAGGAGTGGGCCATTGTCTGCTGATCACCTGTTGCATGAGACCAAGATCAAAGGCCCAACTGAACTATTCATAGTGGTTCTGGTTCTGAATCTGAGACAGTTATGAACTTGTAGCCACAGGGATTACCCACTTGTGGGTTTTGAAGGACTAACACCAACTGAGCCCAAAGTTGGAGTTGGGGTGACCTCTGGTAAGCTTTTCAGCATGTGTGTAGGTTCTTTTATTGTTTTTAAATGTTTTTTCTGTAATGCTTTCCCCTTAAGAATAAATGTACTTATAAAGAATTGTGCGGTAACTTATGACTGCACGCAATACACTGGGCATAATCTCTGGAGAGAAAGCAAAGCACAGACACTGGCCATTTAGGCAGTTTGGCTTGCTGGGGATATCACAGTGTAGGCAGGGAACTGTGACGTCTGGAAAAACCTCAGTCAGGAGGGAGAGAGGTGTGGATCTCTGCCCAAGAGAGGGGACAGCTGAGAAGCCAGAAGCTTAGCATTGAGGCCTTAAAGGATCACAGAGGGGGAATACAGGCGCACTTGCCTTGAACTATGACAGGTATCACACGGGAAACTGCACAAGGTGAGAGGATTTTGAAGAGAAATACTACAGTAGACAAGACCTCTGTGTTCAGTCTTACCTCTGACCTACCTCCTCATACCCAAAACTATTACACTTTCCTGAATACAAACATTCCCCCACTTTTTTAACAGATGACAGGGATCACTATGTGCTTTAGTGCTTAATTCTAAGGAGAAACAAGATTTTAGAGGTATTTTTGATATATTTGGGGAATCTAGTTGGGACGTTTACCTTTTGTGCATTCAACTTCTTCACTAAATCTGTAACCTTATTTGATATGCTGCTTTCTGAAGAGCTATTCCTCAGTGATAATGCAGATGGTAACTTCGATTCCTCCACACTGGACCTGGCGTTTCCTAATATCTATATAAAGAATAATTTAAAGTAAATCTTCAGATTTTTAAAAATGCAAAAGAAAAAAGGCATGAACAGTAACAGTCTGAAAGATCTAAACTCTTCTTTCTATAGTTTTAAAGCAGTACTTTTAAAGAAAGTTTGAGATGTCATGAGCAATCAAAACTACTACAGTATCCGGTGATGGCTTCAAAACTACATTTGAAGGTCTTAAAAAATTATTCACACTACATACTTCTGAATACTAAAAGTTAACATTAGTTTTGACTTTTTTTTTCTGGCAGGCCAGCAATATCTACACAGTAGGGCTCCACACAGGAAGTTCTGGGAATGAAAGACACGAGGACTGTGTGAGCGTAGTGAATTTAACACACCAGTCAGGTCAACATGCAAGACTTGTATGGTGCACTACTGCATAGCTTCTCTCATTAAAAACTGACTGGCAGAAATCTGCCACTTTAATAAAGAGCTTCCACGCTGACAGAAGATAAGATTAGAAAATGTGACAAGAGAACTTATAAGTATCAAGAGACTAAGTGTAGTGGAAATGCAATGAGTAAGTGCTTTGAAGGAAAGCCACTCACAAGCATTTCAAGTTGTTTAGCACCAATATACATTTTAAAAAATAGTTTTAGTAATTAACTCAAACTTCTACTCTCACAAGTCTGTTGTAAATTTAATGAATTTTTCCTTATCTATATTTACTTATGAAATGTATTGTCATTCTTAAAGAAACATACTATCTATTCGTTAAGGAAAAAACCTGCTGCACATCAAGTAAGGAAGACATGGACTAATGAGCTGGTAGAATCCAGGAACTCCCGAGTTCTAATCCTTGCTCGGACACTCCATCTGTGGCCTTGGGCATTACACTTAATACTTGCCCATCTCACAGGAGTGTTCTGAAGATTAATTATCCATGATGCTCTTCAGATTAAAATAACTATACAAGTGCTAAGGAGTGTCAAACCCTTTCCTCTGTCTAATGTGAATATGGCATAGAATATGTTCTAAATAAAAGTTACTGATATATTCTTACAAACCTTGTTCTGTATCTTATTCTCCTTCAGGGATTCATCTTCAGAATCCTCTGTCTCTGATTTGTTATCTTCAGGAATTTTCAAGCTACAGTGATTTTTTCTAGAATAAAGATGAGCAATAAGAATTTTCCTGACACAATTAAAAAAAAAAAAATCAATCTGTATCCATGTGTAACCCATTACATGCTAACCAATGGATTGCACATTTGCCCCCAACATGCTTTATTTAAACAACAAAACCAAGGGTTCATTGGTGACCTAATGGAGGTGGTTCTGTACGACCTTGCAGGAATCCCAGATTTAATTTCTTCTCAGTTTTCAATTCCCAAGTCATCAGCTTCAAGAAGTACTGCAGCAGCCACATATCCCTCAACAGCAACCCCACTGTCAGTTTAAGAAACAGAGTTAAAAGGCTCTGAAAGAGTTCAGCCTGGTGCTGAGCGGCCATAAAGACGCCCGTATTGCCTGGGCCCCAAAGCAGATGAGGTACACTTGGGAAATTGGGATGGAGGGGCTGGGGAAAATGATCTTCAGGAGTTCAACAGGGATGCAAAAGGTTCCCTGAAAGATCAAACCCACTATTTTTTGGTCTTGATAAGTTCACTCAAGCAAGTATTACTTCATATTTATACCAAATCTGTTTTAACAAAGCAGAAGTGTATGAACAAAAATTGTTTTACAATAATTTGAAATGAAGAGGAATTTTCTCAGGTCAAAGAAACTATATCAGAATCAAAGCAAATTAGATTCCCTTTCAATTGTTTATTCCAATATTTTCTTTGCCGTTTTTTCTGAATAGTAGTCATTTGCAAATAGAAGTCTCACTAATGGATCACAAATTTTTTTTTAAAAGCCTTTCACTTCTTCCAGCACAATCCTGACACCCACAACATTACAGTAAGAAATTCGTAACATTTATAGATGCATTATGCCAACCATGTACTGCTTATAAATTACAAGCCAGAATTCCTTTCCCTCTGACCTAGTGACTGATTTGGGCTTTGGCTTCTTACCTGGATGGTTTTAAGCAGGGTCATTTTAAAAGACAGCAATTGAGATACAATGAGGACATTTTTCGCCATTTAAAGTCTTCCTTGAAATAACAGGATGATCCGGAGATCATACCAACTTACAAAAGCAAGCTTAAGGTTTCCAAACATTGTCCAATAGTTTTCCAGGACTGGAAAATATTTTATTTTCACTGTACCTTGTTTCTGCATTTTTCCCTTGTGGAGATGAATCAGATGAATGACTAGCTGACATGTCGTGTTCCTCTTCCTGCAATTCCACATTCCCACCAGCGTCTACAGCAGTGCTGTGTAAAGGGTGATCTATATAGAACAGAAAAAACAAACATGGAAGTTTGCAACTTTGCTTAGGCAAAGCAGTTGACTACACTAGCACTGTTTTACTAGATTTCATACAACTGGGCATTGTTATGATTTTAATGTCTGTCTTTTTCAAATTAAGTCTTATTTAAAAATAGACTGTTTAATTTTTTTTTAGAAGAAGAAACTTGGGGAGAGCCAGGGGTGTCTATCAATGGGCCCCATATGAAGCATGAAAAGTGGTTTTAATATTTCACTAGAAAATAATTTATATATGGTTGAGAATAAGATCTTTCCTTTTAATAATATTTGAAAGTGACAGGACAATGCCTCTTCTCCTTGCAAATGTTTAAAAATATCTCCACATATATTCTTAGGATTGCAGAACAGTTTCATTTCACAGTTCTCACCACCTACAGCACAAGAATGGAGGAAGATGACAAACACCCAAGAACCATGAAAACACTGCTTTTTATATAATACCACTTTACAAGAGATGTTCTACTATGTACTTCCAGGGTTACTATCTGGAATTTACCAGTCTTAAACTTTTATATAGCACCTTTCACTGTGATATATAAGCACTACTCAAAATTAAAGAGTGCAAAAGCCCAAAACAAAGAGGTAATTTTCCCTTTTCATTCCCATAGGCAAGGAGTGACACTGAGGCTTTTGTTTATGGTTTTTAAAATAACGTATGTGCAAGATAACATGTAAAAAAATAACGTATTAAACAATTTAAAAAGTTAAATACTAACCAAATGAATCATCAGGCTCCTCAACTTGCCCAGTCTCAGTTATCTTCAATATCCTTGAGACATCCGGTTCGTCACATGGAAGTAATTTACTGCGAGGATGGGACTTGGTTTTGTATTCCTGGATGGGTATTAAAGCAATGTCTTCTACATCCAACTTTCCAGTGTAAAACAAATTCAATATAATGACAACAAATTTAAAATAGTATTTAGAATTCAGATTTAAAATAGAATCCATGACATTGGGCTATGGTGCAAAACATTTGAAAGGTGACATGCGTGCATTTTCTTTTTTACACTTATTTTTTGAGAGAAAATGTAGGTAAAGTGAAATGATACATATTACTATTTTGTATTATGCTATAACATTAATTTTAGTTGTACATTATAAAACTTGTAAAAGTGTTACTTTAGACACATAAAAGATCAGCACATTCTAAGAACTAATCTCTTTTCAAAAATCTGCCTTTTTTTCCCCCTTCCTTCAGACGAGGGGGACGGGGACATTTTCAGCCACCCCCTTGTTATTCATATTACTATTGTGTGCTCTAGTAATGGATTTCCAAATGCCACAAAACTTGCACGTTAAAAAATGAAATAATTTTAATTTGCTGAAAGTTCCAAACAACAAATGTAAGGAGATCATTCGGCACAAGTTGCTCTATATTAGGAGAGCAGAGGAAAAGGCATGTTTAAAAGTCACTTGTAGGCTGAATTTGGTGGCCCAACCAACCTGCCAGTTTTATGTTTGTAACTCCCATTGATTTCAGTGAGAGTTGTGCAGATGCAAATGAAGATCAGTTAATGAAGGGACATCAATCACCTGCATTTCTATTCTATAAGCATAATATAGTTAAACTATATTCCCCAAGTTAAACTTTAAAGTTTTCATTATGGCAATGAAAATAAATGCATTAAATATTCCTGTTTTGGATGGTGTCTATTTTTATCATGGGATACTTATCAAATCTTTGCCAGGATTTGAAAACTAGCATCACATTTTCAAGCAAACTGTCCATTTTACCACAAGGCACATCACTCTCACAAAATCTGCAAAGCTGAGAGATTACAAAACGCAGTTCCCACAGAGGATGAAAGCTCATCCACGCATCCAGACCCCTATGCCCACATATAAGGGTTAGCTTTCAGGATCTAGACAGGGGTGGGCAAACTTTTTGGCCCGAGGGCCACATCTGGGAATAGAAATTGTATGGTGGGCCATGAATGCTCACAAAATTGGGGTTGGGGTGCAGAGAGGGCTCTGGTTGGGGGGTGCAGGCTCCAGGTTGAGGCCAGAAATGAGGAGTTATGGGTGCAGGGAGGGGGGGTCCAGGCTGGGGCAGGGAGGTAAGGGCTGGGAGCATTGGCTCGGGGAGTTTGGGATGTAGGAGGGTGCTCTGGGCTGGGACAGAGGGGTTTGGAGGGCAGATCAGGGCTGGGGCAGGGGGTTCGGGTGCAGGAAGGGGTACAAGCTCCAGCTAGGCATGCAGGCTCTGGGGTGGGGCTGCGGTGCAAGAGTGTGCTCCGGGCTGGGATCAACGGATTTGAAGGGCAGGAGGGGGATCAGGGCTGGGACAGGGGTTTGGGGTGAGGCTCAGGATTGCAGGCTCTGGGAGGCACTTACCTCAAGCAGCTCCTGGAAGCAGCAGCATGTCCCTTCTCCAGCTCCTACACGGAGGCGCAGCCAGGCAGCTCTGCACGTTGTCCCATCCACAGGCACTGCCCCTGAAGCTCCCACTGGAGCCAGAGGGGGCCATTGGAGCGCATAGGAGCCAGATGGAGGCCATGCTGCTGCTTCCAGGAGCTGCGTGGAGCAGCCCCCGACCCTGCTAGAGCACCGGAGCGGGGCAAGCCCCATAACCCATTCCCCAGGGGGAGTTTGAGGGCCAGCTTAAAACAGCTGGCAGGCCGGATCCGGCCCGCAGGCTGTAGTTTGCCCATCCCTGATCTAGAGCTTCAACAGCATGGCACATTTATACTTTATTCTTTTTAATTTACTGTAAAATTAAGGTAACTTACATCCAGTTTACTTCTTTTCAATTTTTTCTTTGAGGTCTTCTCACTATTAAATATGTATAAAAGAAATTAAATGTACAGTTGAATATACTGAAGTTATTTAAAAATAACTCCACAATAAACCTACTCTCTTTTTCTCTTCATTCCTGCATCAGAATCAGGGCTACATTACATTACAACATTACCTGTGTCTAGCTTCTTATCAATAAGACAGCTTAACCCAAATGACAAAGGAAATGCTCAAATATAAATTTAATATTATATATTTACTTTTTAAAGAAAAATACCAAATAACCAATACTCCTCAACACACTTCTATTTAGGCAATACTTAATAAGAGGAGGGGCATGAATGGCATAAACCCAAGTGTTACTGTTTCTCCAAAGGGTAAACAGTTTACAGAGGGCCTTTGTCAGGAAGGAGTTAACTGCTCTTTTTCTGGTTCAGCTAGTCTGGCCTGTTATTAGTGGGGATTAGAGCCGTATCTCTCCTCCTATTCCCTACCCACCTCCTACAGAAAAAAAGCAAGTGAGAGAGTAACCCTGCTTACTTCTACATGACCAAACCTAAGGTCCAGGTAGCCTGCATAGTGTTGAGTGCCTCATCCAAATCACACTTTAGCCCAAAATTAGGCAACTGGATATTTTGCATTAAATTTAGGATCACTTCTATTACCCCCCAAAAGAAAACTCTACTGCTGCTACAGATGATTAAATAGCAGTTTCAGAGTGAATTTCATACATGAAAGGGAAAAACAAACTAGCGCTTTTTGTTAAAACAAATTAAATTTGAACACAAGCCATTATAATCAAAAATATCTTAATACACTATGCTAATTCAGAACTCCTGAACTGTCAACCCTTACAAGACTATTCATAGTTGGCATGTCACTGAAAATTACCACCTGTGGATTTGGAATAGAATTTTCAATTTGACTGATGACCTGAATGTCGTGCTAATTGGGCCACTTGCAATATACCTCTTTCCTACAAATGGTCCTTTACCTCCACTAGTTAATGAAAATATTGTTTGAGCAGGATTTTCTTTTCGTTTTCTAAGATGAGTGTACTTAATATTTGCCAGGCAATTTCAATTTTAAAAATTAGCTAGTTTAAGAGAAATATGTTGTATGAAAAAGTTCCTTTTCGTGCTTAAAAAATTAATGTACAAAATCTATATTTTCACACTACTGTATATACATATATACACACAGCATTTTTAATAGTTTCTCCATTTGCAAAAGAGAACTGTTACCACACAGTGTTAAAATATTTACATTAATAAATGCTTTCAGTTGCAAATCATTAACATATAGTCTTCAAATTTATACTTAAGTAAAATTGCTGAAAGTCTTTTTTTACTTGTCTTCCAAAGTTTGAATTCAGAGTAGTGTGTTTTATCTAAAACCTGGTGATAGCACTGATATATGTGAGAGGTAGTAATTAAGTTGTCAACTACTGAACAAGCAACAAAGGTCAAGATTTTTTAAAATGGGTACTAAAGTTAGGTTCTGACCCTACATTTCACTGTAGGAGAGCCCCACAGAAGTCTATAAGGCTATGCATGCATACAGCAGTTCACCCAAGCAGAGCCTATTGCAAGACAGGGACCTTAACACTTTATTTATGCCCTGACTCAGCAACTGGGTGTATGTGGGCAGCCCCTATGCCTATAACGAAAAAGCCACCGTATCAGGCCATAAGGCTCCTAAATAAATTGCCTGATTTTCAAAAGTGCTGAGTACTTAGCAGCACCCATTGACTTTAGGCATCCATTAAAAAAAACAAACAAACCAATCTTAGCCTCAGCGGTCTCAGTTTAGGTGTAAGCAGGTGAAGTGTTTCAGTTCACTTTAAAGAAATGGGAGTTCATTGGTAAAGGAAAATTCACAGCATTATTTACTTACAGAGCTGGCATGTGGCTTTTACCATGCATCTTCCTTTTCTTATCCATGTCACTTACAGAAGTTTTGTATTCAAATGCCTTTTCTGAAATGACATGTTAATCTCCATTTAATGTGGGACCTGTCCTTTACAAAAAGAGTACTTGGAATGCAATGTGTGTCTATAAAGTTTCCTATACATCAATACCAGCACACCACAGAATCAAGGTGGGGCCCAGGGGAGTGACGGGAGGTGTGGGGGGAGCTCATCCAAGATGCTGCTGCAGGGGCCAGGATGGGGAGTTCAGGGCGATTTTGCCACAGACAGCCAGTACCTCAGATTTAGCCAGGCAAGAAAAACAGAGTCAGTCCCGTCTCCCCCCCTCCTTCTCCTCCCCTCCCCAGCCCTTTCCCCATCACTCAACCCCCTTCTGTTCTGGTCTCAGTGCATATTGCACATTCTCACATAGTTAGTTGCAATGGGAGATTAGCAAGGTCCATATCGGACACACATACCAGCCCCGCCTCCAACACCCAGCCGCCAACCCCTTCCACCTCCAGATATAGTCCTTGACGTAAACAGCCCCTTTGAAAGCGTCAGCCAAAGGAAATAGTCACTTTCAATGTGTAAAGATTCTGTGCAGAGAACGCTGACGTTCCTATCTGGAATAAAGCAGATATCATGTGCCTGCAAGAGACACTGGCAGGGGGGTCAGGAAGGGATTCCCCCCCACACCCATATTCTCGGTGTGGGAGTTTGGATCTCCTTTCTCTGAAGCATCTCAATCATGTCCCTGCCATTGAGGGGGCCTCGGGCATTGGTATGCTTTAGTCCTTCCTGTGGGCTGTAATACCTGGGTCTCATTTCAGTTGTTGTGTTTCATGAGGTGGTACTGATGGTCTGCGATATACAGGCGATCAGACTAAATGATCCTGTGGTCCTTTCTGGCTTAAACTCGAATCTTTGACAGGGAAAGACAATAGCACTAAACATTCCTGTCATGTGTATTGCCGCAAAGGTTGAAAGCAGCCCCTGGTAACACAGTACTTGGATGTGACAAAAGACTGGTAAAAAACACTGTTGTGAAACACCATGGTATAACAGAATTTAAGGATGAATTCAACCAAATAGCAGTAGTTTCTGTTTACAAGCCACCAAATAAACAGCTGGTATGGTCTACTGACTTTCTCCAGCCTTGTCACAGGTGAATTCAACAGTCACAACACAATCTGGGGATACACCAGCAATGACAACAATGTGGAAAAAGTTAAGAAGTGGAAGTCAACAAACAACCTGACCTTGCTCTATGACTTCAAGGCTAAATGTGCCTTCCAAAACAAATGATGGAACAAGGGATTCAATTCCATCCTACCCTTTATCAGCTCTGAAAATACATGCTACTTCAGAAAGGTCATGGCAGCAATCTCATGATCACAGCACAGACCGCATATAACATTTATGCAGAAAAACATAGTACCTGCTGAAATTTAATTTCAGAAAGTCTGACTGGAGAAACTTTACCTCCAAATTGAATAGATCGATCTATATTACTACTCCAACACAAAAGCACTAAAGAGAATGTGACGCTCTAATGTGGAAGACTGCTCAAAAGCACATCCCCAAGGGATGTCAGACATTATACGTACCTGGGCTTTCAGAACAAACATTCAAACAATATAAAAGATATTTAGGACTATGACTCAGATCAGTGAACTACTGGGCTCAGAAAAAAAAGAGATCAGAAAGAAGTGGTGCAACAGCTGGAGCAAACCTGTGCCATAACAACAAAAAAACCATAGGCCATCATTTGTGAGCTGAACCCTAGGGGACAACAATCAAAATGGATTACTGAAGCCTCTCTCAACCAGCTGGCACAACTACTCATCCTAAATGGTAAACCAGCCCGCAAAGCATATAATGAAACAAGTCAAGCAGGTACTTCGCTTGCTCCTCAGGATCAGAAAAATCCACAATGAGCAGTCTAACATCACGGAGCTGACAACAGTCTCAAAAACTCTGAAGTGTAGAAAGGCAGCTGGACATCTCATGAACTATTATTACACTTTTGGACAAGAGTATAGAAGTGGCTACTTGATGTCTTTAATTCTTGAATGGAGACAATACAGATACACAGGCTGTGGAGATAAGCTAAAGCAGTTGTGCTACTCAAACCACATGAAGACCCTAATTGCGAAGCGCTACCAACAACTATCCCTACTCTGCACTGCTTACAAGCTATATGAGCAGATAACTGGTGGAACAGTGCCAATAGCAGAAGGGCAGCTGCCTGATGACCAAGCTGATTTCCATCCAGGACGTCAATACTGTGGTCAAGTTGCAAACTTACCCCAATAAGCCCAAGATGGCTTTGAAACCCAGAAAATTACAGAGGCCATGTTTGTTCATCTGTCGGTAGCTTAAGACAGTGGTCTCCAAACTTTTTGACTTGTGCACCCCCAAGGTGAAGACCAGAAGACCTGCCGCAGACACGCTGCCGGTGGAAGAAGACCAGAAGACCTGAGGGAAGGAAAAAAAAAAAGTGGCCGAAGCCGAGTTGCCGAAGCAAAAAAAAAAAACCTGCCAGAGCAGCCAAAGCCGCAATATCGGGACAAATGGCATCCCAACCGTGCATCAGTCGGGACGCAGGACAAAGAACTACAAATTGGGACCGTCGTCTGGTCTCCCTAGGAACACCAGTCGTGGACATGCAGAGCTGCTGCCGAAGAACAAAAACGCCATCCGGTGGCACTCCTGCTGCCGCGCACCCCCTGGGTGCATCTCCCGCACCCCAGTTTGGAGACCACTGGCTTAAGACACTGAACCATTATGCGCTTCTACTGAAAACGGGAAAAATTTTGAGAAATAGCAAGATGGTCCAGGTAGTCTCTTCCCTGCTTGAGAATCAACATTCTTTGTCAAGATAGATAGTCAGAAACGTCCATGGAGTAGTCAATGGAATGGACTGCCCCAAGGTCCAGTATTGTCACCCTTGCTTTTTTAACATGTCTTCACAAATGACCAACCAGAATTCCTTGATTTGCAGAGATTCATTTATGCAGATGGTCCTTGCATTGCTGCTACCCAATCAGAAAGATCTGAGGACACTGAACGCATTCTAACTGGTTCGCTGAGTGTACCTGGAGAAGACCATCATACATGGCTCCTGAATGCCAACCCTAGTAAGACATAAGTATGTGCCTTCCAGCTGAAGCACCATCGGCCAAAATAAAAACTCCAGATAATGTAGGATGCTACAATCCTTGAGCATTATAAACATCCGGTGTACCTTGGGGTCACATTCGACCAAATGCTGACATTCAAAGAGCACCTAAGGAAGCTGACAAACAAAAGTGAGTTCCATGAATTATGTACTCCAGAAACCGAACAACATAATATGGGAAACTAACTTCAACGACTCCAAGCAACCAACCTCACCTTGTATTTCTCAACCGTGGAGTACCGTTCCCCCGTATGCTCACACTTGAGCCATGCAAACAAAACTAACAGCAAACTTAATCAATCAGATGGTTCATCACAGGTTCCTTGACACTGACTTCCCACCTGTCCCTATGCCACTTCACAGGGACTGCACTACCATTAGGCAGGATTCCCACAGTAGAAAGAAACAAAAAACAGGCGCATGATCCAAGACATACATGGACACAGTCCACTATCCAATACGTGGAAGTCCAAAAAGAGCTTTGCCTCTGAAAGTCCCTTACCCTAAAAAAACTCTTTGGAAGGCTACAGACTAACAACAAGGCAGGGAAGCCGATGGGCCTGGAGAACCGGGGTTCCTCCCGAACCACTCCCCCAGGGAGCCACTGACCTCCAACACAACCCTGGAGCGAGAGCGGGGGTGGCAAAGACTGGCTGCAACGTGGAAGTGGAAGCTGAGGGTAGACCCCACATGCTAATGGCAGGAGCCTGGGCCAACACTTGCATCCACCTGATGTAGCCAAATACGTGACAGGCCAGGGCCTGGCTGGGGCTTTGGAACAAGACGCTGGGATAACGACCCAGCCACAACCTCGTCTGCCCCGCCCCCTCAACCACCGCTCTGCCCCCCTCCAAGGATCCAGCCCCCCCTCCTTCCCCCAGCCCCGCCCCGGCACCTCCACTAGCCTCCCAGCCCCGCCGAGATCAGGCGGTGGGGGAGGGGGATGCACCAACCGAGGGGTACACGGCCTCCGCCAGCTCCGTAGTCGCGCCGGGGGCCGGGATGCGCGCGTGCGCACTGGCTGACCCCGCGGCCCCCGCTCCCGACCCAGAGAGCGTCTTCCCGCGGCAATTCTAACCGCCCTGGCCGGGGGTGACTCGCTTCCCGCACTGGCGCTGCTCACAGCCCCGCAGAGGGGGACCCGTTAACCCTCATAGAGCCACCGCCGGCTAGAACGATAGCCGTTCGAGTGAAATGCCCCCCTCCCTCCGCAGCGCAAATGGTTTGATCCGCACGGGGGCGCGCCGGGGACTAGCGCCCTCCTGCGACGGAAGGGGGAAGCGCCGCTGCAGGCGCGTAGGCCAGAGGCGCGGGCACGCGGGTGAGAGCCGCGCTCGGTCTGTGGTGGCTGGCTCCAGGCGCCCGCCGGAGGGACGACCCCGGAGCCGGGCCGCTAGTCTCCAGGCCCCTAAGCTGCCCCGAGGCCGGCGCTACAGCGCGCGTTACCGGCTCCGTTGGACTGACCGCTCAGTGCTGCCCCGCCGAGCCGGGGCTGGGTACCGGCGCCTGCCAGCGGCCTGCCAGCTGAGCTCCTTTCGAAGCACGACCGAGCCCAGCCCAGCGGTGGGAGCTGCTGATCAGTGGCGGGCGAGGCCGCACCTGCCAGCCCAGAAACCCTGCTCCCCTCCCCCGACGGGTCGGGCGGTGCGGGTCGAGCAGACAGGCTGGAGGGAAGAGGCCCAGCGAACAGGTGTAGGCCAAAGCTGCCCTGGGCTGCTGCGCCCCCTCTGCCTAGGGCGGGTGAAGCATTTCCCCTCTCCTCCCTGGATCAAAGCGGAGGGGAGTTAAATAGCTCACTCAGCAAACCCTCCCACGAGCGCAAGCCATGAACTCAACTCTTCTCCCCCAAGGAATCCAGGCAGCTACTAGCAAAGGGGTAAACGTGCATTTCAACGTGTAGTTGGAGACTGTAATTTAGAGATTAATTTTCAAAATTAATAAGTTGGTTACAGTCAAATATTTAAACAGGCAATAATTTTGAAATATTAGTTTCAACAAACAGATTTTACTTAAACGTCTCCCTCTGGTGCTGTCATGACAGTTTTTGAATGCTTCCCCCTGTGATTAAGTTTCAGAACAACAGCTGTGTTAGTCTGTATCTACAAAAAGCAAAGGAGTACAGGGGGCACTTCAGAGATTAACAAATTTGAGCAGAAGCTTTCCTGAGCTACAGCTCACTTCCATCAGATGCAGCTGATGAAGTGAGCTTAGCTCACAAAAGCTTATGCTCAAATTTGTTAGTCTCTGAGATGGCCACACATAATCATAGTGAAAAGAAAAGGAGTAAGACTTCCTAGTCAATTCAAACAATACTAGACTACTGCCTGTACCTAGCGTAGCAAACTATAGCAGGGTGCCATTTTCAAAAGGACAAGGAGTAAACAAAAAAATGGGGGAAGTAACTTCATCTCCCTTCTGCCATAATTGAAGCTTAGTCTTGAATAAGCTAGTGAAGATCTATACAAATTTTACAACCACATGATAGAGCAGGGGTAGGTAGCCTGTGGCATGGGTGCCAAAGGCAACACATGAGCTGATTTTCAGTGGCACTCACAGTACGTGGGCACTCTGCAGTTTAGTTTAATTTTAAATGAAGCTTCTTAAACATTTTTAAAAAAAATTACTTTACCAAAACAAATAGTTTATTTATATATTATAGCCTTACCAAAAGAGACCTTCTAAAAATGTATTACTGACACACAAAACCTTAAAATTAGAGTGAATAAATGAAGACTCAGCCCACCACTTCTGAAATGTTGCTGACCCCTGTGATAGACAAAGAGCTCCATGCTTCCATTTTGACAGATTTTTCAGAATGTGCACTTCAGCCAGTAAGAGGGACTTAATCATAGAACATCAGGGTTAGAAGGGACCGCAGGAGGTCATTTAGTCCAAGCCCTTGCTCAAGCAGGAACAATTAAATCCCAGACAGGGCTTTGTCAAGCCTGACCTTAAAAACGTCAAGGAAGGAGATTCCACCATCTCCCTAGGCAACACCGTCCAGTGTTTCACCACCCTCCTAGTGGAAAAGTTTTTCCTAACATCCAACCTAAACCTCCCCCACTGCAACTTGAGACCCTTACTCCTCATTCTGTCATCTGCTACCACTGAGAACATTCTAGATCCATCCCGTTTGGAACCCCCTTTCAGGTAGTTGAAAGCAGCTATCAAATCCCCCCTCAGTCTTCTCCTCTGCAGACTAAACAATCCCAGTTCCCTCAGCCTCTCCTCATATGTCATGTGTTCTAATCCCCTAATCATTTTTGTTGCCCTCGGGTGGACGCTTTCCAATTTTTCCACATTCTTCTTGGAGTATGGGGCCCAAAACTGGACACAGTACTCCAGATGAGGCCTCACCAATATCAAATAGAGGAGAACGATCACGTCCCTCGATCTGCTGACAATGCTCCTACTTATACATCCCAAAATGCCATTGGCCTTCTTAGCAACAACGGCACACTGTTGACTCGTATCCAGCTTCTCATCCACTGTAACCCCTTGGTCTTTTTCTGCAGAACTGCTGCCTAGCCAGCCATTCGGCCCCTAGTCTGTAGCGGTACATAGGATTCTTCCGTCCTAAGTGCAGGACTCCACACTTGTCCTGGGTGAACCTCATCAGATTTCTTTTAGCCCAATCCTCTAAATTTGTCTAGGTCCCTCTGTATCCTGTCCCTACCCTCCAGTGTATCTACCTCTCCTCCCAGTTTAGTGTCATCTGCAAATTTACAGAGGGTGTAATCCACACTATCCTCCAGATCATTAATGAAGATATTGAACAAAACCGGCCCCGGGACAGACCCTTGGGGCACTCTGCTTGATACCGGCTGCCAACTAGACATGGAACCATTGATCCCTACCCGTTGAGCCTGACAATCTAGCCAACTTTCTATCCACCTTATAGTCCATTCATCCAGCCCATACTTCCACAGTATTCTTGCCAGCAAGTTAAAGGAGACAGCGTCAAAAGCTTTGCTAAAGTCAAGAAACACCATGTCCACTGCTTTCCCCTCATCCACAGGGCCAGTTCTCATCATAGAAGGCGATTAGATTAGTCAGGCATGACTGGTCCTTGGTGAATCCATGCTGACTGTTCCTGATCACTTTTCTCTCCTCTAAGAGGTTCAGAATTGATTCCTTGAGGACCTGCTCCACGATTTTTCCAGGGACTGAGGTGAGGCTGACTGGGCTGTAGTTCCCAGGATCCTCCTCCTTCCCTTTTTTAAAGTTGGGCGCTACATTAGCCTTTTTCCAGTTGTCCAGGACCTCCTCCGATCGCCATGAGTTTTCAAAGATAACGGCCAAGGGTTCTGCAATCACATCTGCCAACTCCTTTAACACTCTCGGATGCAGCGCATCTGGCCCTATGGACTTTTACTCATCCAGCTTTTCTAAATAGTCCCGAACCACTTCTTTCTCCACAGAGGGCTGGTCACCTTCTCCCCATGCTGTGCTGCCCAGTGCAGTAGTCTGGGAGCTGACCTTGTTTGTGAAGACAGGCAAAAAAAAAAAAAAAAAAAAAAAAAAAAAAAAAAAAAAGCAGTGAGTACATTAGCTTTTTCCAGATCCTCTGTCACTAGGTTGCCTCCCTCATTCAGTAAGGGGCCCGCACTTTCCTTGATTTTCTTCTTGTCGCTAACATACCTGAAGAAACCCTTCTTGTTACTCTTAACATCTCTCGCTAGCTGCGACTCCAGGTGTGATTTGGCCTTCCTGATTTCACTCCTGCATGCCCAAGCAATATTTTTATATTCTTCCCTGGCCATTTGTCCAATCTTCCACTTCTTGTAAGCTTCTTTTATGTGTTTAAGATCAACAAGGATTTCACTGTTAAGCCAAGCGCTGGTCACCTGCCATATTTACTATTCTTTCTACACATCGTAGATGACACTTGAAACATTTGTCCCTGTAGCTAAGCAGGACTCCCCACCTTTCAAAGGCACTTAGTTATTAGGCTATTTCTATTACAGAAGTGCAGTATGCCACTACCACAACAGGACTGAGATTTAGGATACAGCTACACTGCACACACGAAGTGTTAACTCATGTTAGCTAACATGAATTAAGATTGCAGTGCTTTCAGTTCAATCTTCAACCCCATACTTCCTGATAGCAGCTCAAGTTCAAATTTAACAGGCATCCTGAGGTTGCATTTGAGTCAGTAGCTGGTACAGTTGCCATGTTTCCGCTGCTGTTTTAATCCAAAACACTTGGTTTTCATTGTTCTGCAGCGTAGACAGAAGACGAGGTATCAGTTACGCAACTCAGTAAATCCATCCAGGAACCAAAGTGAGAGGTAATCTAGGGTATATCTACTTTAGAATTACAAAACCTGCAGCTAGCCCAGGGCAGCAGATTCTGGTTTTGGCTAAGGTGCTGTTTGATTGCAATGTAAACGTTTGGGGTCAGGCTGGAGCCCAGGCTCTAGGGTGAGGAGAGGATCCTAGATGAAGCCTGAACCTCTACACCACAGTTGAACAGACTCTGAGTCTAAGCCTGAATCAGCTGGCATGGGTCAGCTGTGGTTGTCTAGTTACACTCTAGGCCATACCCTTAAAGAGTTAGTCTTGAGGACTACCATTGTTAGGCAAACTTGATACAAAGGAGTCATCACTTGGTTTAAATCAGAGTCCAGAACCAAGTAGGGTTGAACATTTTAATATACATCACAAAAGTGCCAAAAAGGGTACATATTTCAGCACTCTTAATGATTAATAATATCCAGCATAATTAAAATGGAATAGAATATAACCTAACCAGCAAGACAGTATAAAGGACTTA